>NC_072739.1:140545933-140764329 GCF_026930045.1 Uloborus diversus
GTATTTTTATCGCAACGCTCACCTATACATCCTAAGTGATTTTAGGTTAGAGTTTTGCGTTACATTTATGATTTGCCTTAGAGGTCTAAATTTGCTCTGAGTAGCAAACATACCTCTTTGTTAATGAAATCTTTAAGAGCACTTTATTACTCGCCTATCTGTCCCAAGTGTCGTTAGGTTTGAGTATCTGCACATCATGCTGATAATGTCATGCTACGTATTTTTATCGCAAAAATTATCTTATTACTCGCCTATTTGCCCCGAGTGGCTTTAGGCTAGAGTATTCCGATCGTACCACGCCATGCCATACCATGCCACGTGTCATGAACATGTCACGTTGTGGAAAAGTCAAGTATGCCATAGCTTGTATTCACTCCTCTCTCAGCTCGTTCAGCCATTTCCGAGGACGAGAGCCCTCTCTCACTTCAGCATCGCTTCGTTGACTCACCTATTTGCCCCGAGTGGCTTTAGGCTAGAGTATTTCGATCGTACCATGCCATGCCATACCATGCCACGTGTCATGAACATGTCACGCTGTGGAGAAGTCAAGTATGCCACAGCGTGTATTCACTCCTCTCTCGGCTCGCCTCAACCATTCCGAGGTCGAGAGCTCTCTCTCACTTCAGCATCGCTTCGTCGACTCACCTATCTGCCCCGAGTGGCTTTAGGCTAGAGTATTCCGATCGTACCGCGCCATGCCACACCATGCCACGTGTCATGAACATGTCGCGGTGTGTAGAAGTCAAGTATGCCACAACGTGTAATCACTCCTCTGTCGCCTCGTCCCCCCGCCATTCTGGGCGAAAGCAGAAACAAGAGCCAGCAATACCAAAGAAATCCAACCATCTGTCCGGTAAGCATTTTCTTTTTATTCCCATCGTACCATGCCATGCCACGTCTCATGAACATGCCATGGTGTACAGAAGTCAACGGGTGTATGGATGTCAACAACTTTTTTATCGTGTTTAACATTACAGAAGCCTGTCATTGTGTATGGATGACAACTAGTGGACAGAAGTCAACACATAAATACTACTGATAAGCTTCAAAATAAGGTGTAAATCAAAGAAATCGATCCATAATTGAGGAAAATCTCGCGTAGAAACCAAAAACAGGCTACAGAAATAATATATAAGGATTCATAAATACGTTATAACGTTTAGATAAGACGCGATTTTGTTTTACACTTTGCTTAATCAGGGGTGCCCCTCACCTTGAAGGGAAAGAGCACACACCTCTAAATGTCACAAAGTCCCCCCTGATCAAGAGCTCCCCAAAATGGAGAAAAATACCCCTAAAAACAGCCCCCTAAAAATTTCAATGGATCAGCCTTCGGCATCCTTCCCCTCCCTAGGTGGGCACCCCCGGCTTAATGATAATGTTTACATCAACATGTTCATTTTTAGTGTAAAATAATATGTTAAACAATTACTTTACTTAAATATATTAGTCATGGTGTATAAAAAAAATGCAATTTCTTATATGTATTTTTTTCTGAACTGTAATTTTGGAATAAAAGCAATATTGCAAGAGTCTTAAAATCTGTTACACACACACAAAGAGTAATCTATGTAGTTTAGCCAGTTGAAGTTAAAATTGTATAATGCAGTGCAGTTAAATTTAGAGCAACACATTCTAAAAATTCAAATTTAATTAATAAAAATAAAATCAACTGATTTTAATCAATGATTTTGTTAAAATAATTTCTTGATACAAATCAACGGGTTTTATTTCTAAATTACTTAATTTAAATCATAATTTTAATCATTATTTAAATCAAGCTGATTAAAATCAACGAACACTGCTAGCATTAAGTAAGAATGTCAAGCAGTTAACAATAAGTATTAACAAAATCGAAAGCGTGTACGGCTCCAAATTATGAACACTTTGAGTATTAAAAAATGATAACAATTAGGATTTTAAAAAAATGGTGCTCATATTTTAATATTTTGTTGTCAATCAAGATTTTTTTTTTTAACGTTTTCTTAAATTAGTCAAGTGCATGCTGTGCACATAGTTAAATTCACTTACTTATTCAAGGATTTTAAGTATTAATTAACAAGCAATTGCCTTATTCACCCCCCAGAGGAGCACCCACGGAGGGGGCTAAGGGGCTTAAGCCCCTCCCGTAGACAACGAATTCAGAAAAGGTCATTACCCCTTTGACAAGGCCATGGTCTGAAATTGCGTTGCTTGGTCCTTTAGAAATTTCACAAATGGTTAAAAATTACCTCGCTTGAAATACGGCTGCTGCAAAAATCTTTTCCTAAGACTTATCCACCAATGAGATTCATCTTTCTGTTTTAAAAAATAATATTTGCTGCAGCTTTCTTTACTCAAGTTTTTTTCCCTCCTAATTTGAGCATAATTAGATCATTTAAAAATTTAAACTGATTTTGCAGTTCGATAGATGGAGAGAGGAAGCACTGAGAACAGGAAAGAACACTATTTTTTCCTTTCCTGAAATATCGTAAAGTTTAAATATAATCAAAATACAAGAATAAAACTTTAATAACACGAAATTAAAAAAAAAAATCTACATAAATCTGAGAGGGAGGATGCTGTTGAAATCTTACTGATGTTGCCTCTCACTTCGCGTATCACTTTAAAAAATTCTAACCCCTCCCAGGAAAAATTCCTGAGTATGCCACTGTTCACCCCAATTGAATTTATTTCAGAACTTTTGTCGACTCTGAGCTGATAAACATAGAAAATTGTCAAATGTTAAGAATTTATCTTGAAAAAAGTATAAAAGTTATAATTCTAGGAAATATAGTAGTACCAATGTTTCCTAGAAGTATAGTTGAATGATTGGTGGTAGTAGCTGGGGAAAGGGGGGGGGGCAGACCAGCTAGAGTTGAAACCTAGTGGTTGATAATCACAATTTGTACGCAAGGATTTCTAACTGTCATTGTAAAACTTCTATCATCATGTGTGAGTTTTCTTTTTATAAAAAGAAAATTCTGTTTGAAAACTGCATGAAAAAAGGGAGAGAAGGGACTGGGGAAAATATCTAGATAGCTATGCACATCAATGTACAAACATTTTATGATAAAAATTTACTATGAACTATGCCTCTGGATTTGCACTAAAAGATCAATAATGATAATTGATATCTACAAATGTTTCAAGACAAAAAAAAAAAAAATATCTAAATCGAAAAATTCAAATTTTTTTATTAAAAAAAATTAAAAAATCACAGTTCCTGATGTTAAGTAGTCATTTCTAACCTTTATCATTTTTACAATAAAACTATTTCCATATAGAATTCTAACATAGAAAATGTGTTTCACGTATGAGAGTATTGCAGAGTAAAATATTTGAGTGTTTTTGTCTGTAGTTGATGTAAAACTGAAACTCATATTTTTAACTGATATGTTCATCATTAAATTTGTTGTAAAGGAATTTGAATGTTTTTTTCATTCAAAAATTTTCGTTGTTCACTTTTAATTAACAGACATTTTTCAGCACCATTTTCATTTTTTAAAAATATGATTATTAGCAAACTAGTTTAATAACTTTTATTCTATTGTACATAGTTATTTTTCACCTGGCATTAATTCATATGAAAGCTAATTGTAAAAAGTAAATGAATAGAAAGATAATAATTCTATTGATGCTTTTTTACTTCCTTTTACAAAAAAGGAAGTATTGTATTCACGAAAAAATTTTCACCTTAATTACCATTTTGCTCACCCCCACATGAATGTTGAGTTTTTTTTTCGACCCGACCACACGTACATATGTACCTAAGAACGTATAGACGCCCGAAATATCCATTTTGACGTTCCCCGAGTTAATTACAACGAGTTTTCTCGTGACGTCTGTATGTACGTATGTATGTGCGTATGTGTGTATGTATGTCGCATAACTCAAGAATGGTATGTCCTAGAAAGTTGAAATTTGGTACATAGACTCCTAGTGGGGACTAGTTGTGCACCTCCCCTTTTGGTTGCATTTGGGTGTTTCTAAATGGGTCTTTTGCCCTTTTTTGGGAGGAAATCATTGTTAATTTCGATGTAAACTCAAGTGGTGTTATAATTTGGCGGACACTTGGCGATATATCGTCAGTATTTTGGTCGCCAAGTTTTGTCGCTAACTTGGCGACAAATTTGGCAATTTTTTTTTTAATTCTGGTTTTAATTTGGTCATTGTTAGTGATATTTAGAGAGTAAACTATTGAATCACATTAAAATTGCCAATAATGGGGAAATGACATTGAATTGGAGTAAAAGGAAGTCATGTGATGCACACATCAGCTCGTTTTTTTTTTTTTTTTTCATTTCTAAAATAATTTTTTAACAAAGTTGACTGAATACTTTCATCAGTTGAGGTTCCATGAACTTTTTCGATCAGAGGATTAATTTTACATCCACCAAATGTAAAAAAATACCAATTCTCAAGAACGTTAAATGTTTGTAATTTTTTTTCGTCCAATTTTAAATTACTGTTTTCATGAATCGTATCTATTACATATATTAAGTCTACTTCATGTGAATGAGCAATGTAGTTATTCAGAATAACACAAATGAAGGAAACCTTTAATAATGCTACCTCATTCTGGTCAATTTGAATAATTTTACTATTATTAACGATTGTAGGCAATTTGAATTTTATCATGTTAAAATATTACTGAATTTGAAATATTATTTATTCACCTATTTATGCCAAGAGGAAACAAAAATAATGCATTCTTCTTCTCTTTCCTTTATAAGATTGCAGCATCTAATGTAAATAATCATGCATAGTAGTCTGCTTGAGTTAAGCCCTTAAAAATATGAATAAAATTGTACAGCAGATGATTTGTATGATTATGACGACGAAATTTCACTCTCAAAATAAATATTTAAAACAACCGTCGTCATGGCAGTCTGAAAAATCAGAGCAACATCAACTTTGGTCAAGTGAAGATAATAAGCAATTTGTGATTGGTAAAAAATTTTTGAAAAAAAAAAAATCCCACAATGTGTTAAAATCAGTCGATGAATTCTGTAAAAATTGCTTCTCTGCCTGCGAAGTGCCAATGCAGTGACAACAACTTGTCCGTGGCACAGTGATCATTTCTACAACGGAACAAATCGAGACCAATAGTCTCCAGGGTTTTAACCCTAAAATGGTAGAAGTTTGAAAATTTCTGTGCTTTATGAATGCGTTTTATTAAATCAAAAAAAAAAAAAAAAAGAAGAAGAAGAAGAAAACTTTGGAAAATAAGTAGGTACTAATGTTAAATGGAAAATTAAAAAACCAGCGACCTTGATTACCTACCTTATATTAAGATGAATCTCGCAGATCAAACAAAGGTATTTAAGATTCATATGTGTTTTTAGAACACATGTACATTTTTAAAAAATTATTATTATTTCTCTAAAAGACATTGGAAACATGGAAAAACTTTGCAAGTCGCTAAAACAGAATCAAGGGAGAAAATTGAAAATACTTTTCAAAACCTTATACTAACATCAATTAAAAGTATTTTATTTGTTAAAAAACAAAGAAGGGCAAGGCAATGTACACTGCTCAAAACAATTAGGGGAGCAAGCAAAAAAATCAAGAAAACCGTGCGATACAGCCGCGTATTGGCATAAAATGGGTAGTACACGCGTATCCATGTGTAATACAGAGAAAAAAAAATAAAACAATGTGAAATTAAGCTTTAATTATTTGAAAATATGGGAAAAACATGAAAAGATGATTTAGGGCAACAATTTGGTTGCATGTAAACGATAAAAAAAAGGCTCTGAATTGACATGATGCATGAGTTTTAATAGGCCGTGTGGTCTCCTCGAACAGCTAAGACTGCTGCACACCTGTTTGCCATGGATGCGATGAGGTTATCGATCAGACTTTGGGGAATATTGTTCCATTCCTCAAGAAGTGCAATCTCCAAGTCTGGGACAGTCACAGGCGGCCTTGGCCGCACAGCAATGCGTCGTCCGAGCATGTCCCAAACATGCTCAATTGGATTCAGGTCAGGAGAGCACGCTGGCCATTCCATACGTTGTATTGTTTCAGCTTCAAGCATGTTCTCCACCAGACGAGCTCTATGTGGTCTGGCATTATCATCCTGGAAAATAAAGGAATCGCCAATGGCTCCAGCGCAAGGGATGACATGAGATCGCAGTATCTCGTCTGCATACCTGCGGCCCGTCAAAGTGCCATTCCGAATGATATGCAGGTCCGTACGTCCGCCTATGCTGATTCCACCCCATACCATCCAACCAGCTCGTCTGTATTGTGACCTTTCACGAGCGAATGCTGGGTTATTTCGGGTGCCCCTCTCCCGCCATACCAGAACGCGTCGAGTGTCACACTCCAGACTGAATCGGGACTCGTCTGTAAACAGCACTTGGCTCCAATCATGTTGCTGCCAATATCGATGTTCAGCAGCCCATCTTCTTCGGGCCGCACGGTGGCGTGGGGTCAACGGAATGCAGACCATTGGCCTACGTGCATAGAGCCCTCCCCCATGAAGCCTATTACGTACTGTTTGGCTGGACACCCTTCGTCCTGTTGCCAAGAACAACTGTCTTTGCAGCTGAGTAGCATTCTCTGTTCTGTTTCGACGGGCTGTTAACCGTATATACCGGTCATCAGTTGCTGTAGTGGCGCGTGGCCGACCTTGCCCTGGTCGACGTCTGACATTTCCTGTTTCTTGGAATCGATTCCACAGTCTTGCAACAACACTTCTGGCGACTCCAACAGCGTCCGCGACACTCCGTTGTGTTTGGCCTGATTCCAGTCGGCCTATGACACGCCATGCCATGGATTCAGGTAAATCACGTTGTTCAGACATTCTCTTAAGCTTGTCTCAAAAACAGAAAGACTGCGCAATCAAATCTCACAGTTACGGCAATAAAACAGACGTGTCTGCAACATCCCGATTTCTGGCCTTATCTTCTTTTTCTGGTTTGTGACGTCATGAACTTTGATTTGCATATAAAGTTTTCTTCTTCCGTTTATTGGCAGGCTGTAATTTATGGAGGATTCATTTTATGTTACTTATTGGTAGACATCTTTGCGCAATTCTGTTAAAACCATGTGCTCCCCTAATTGTTTTGAGCAGTGTACAAATATTTTAAATCATTGAGTTTTCTCTCCTTTTTATTATTATTATGCACATTTATTATACTTGGCATGATTGTCACGGAAAAATCTGAGGTCTGCTTTTGCTTATATCTCAGCAACTGGACCACTTAGAGACATTGGGATTTCACTAAATGATTTACTTAATCAGAAGGTACAGCCTAACGCTGAAAAATTAAAGTTCTAAAAAAAATTATTATTTCGGTTAGGATGAAAAACAGCAAATATCATGTAATTTCCCCTATTAAAACTTGAAATATAAAACCCATTGTTACAACATTTGTTACCTTACGACAGTAATATTAATGATAATCAAAATGAAAATTTGGAATCAAGGCTAAGTAAAGAGACATATTAGGATCTTGATCACAAGTAAGAAGTAATTTGTATGTTGTGAAGCATTCTTTTGTTTATTCTCAGCAACTAGGCCACTTTTAGAGGCTTCGGAATTTCACTAAATGATTTGTTGATTCTTAAGTTACAACTTAACGCTAAAAAATTAAATTAATTCTTAATATTGTGAAAATTTATATTTAGAACCAATAAAAATTTTGTTTGAAAACGAAAAACTTTAAAATAACAGAATTTTTTTAAAAATACTTAGCACTTTTTATAATGCACTCAAAAGAACAAAATAACTTTTCTGGATCAGAAAGGACAATTTAAGTATTGTTGTAGTTTTTAATTATTTCAAGAAGATGACGCCTCAAACGAAGAAAAGTGCGGCTCAAGTCATTTCAAAACAAATTTTCTCAGAAAAATATGCATGTTTCAACATTCAAATTTATGATTGAAAGCTAGATAATGATATGAGAAATTCTATATGTGACATGAACCGCACTATTCTTCGTTTGAGGTGTCTTTTCCTTGAAATAATTGAAAACTACAGGAATACTTAAATTGTTCTTTCTGATCCAGAAAAGTTATTTTGTTCTTTTGAGTGCATTATGAAAAGTGGTAAGTAATTTTATTAAAAATCTGTTATTTTCCAACAATGAAATGGTTCAAATTGCGTGAAAAAAGGCACTGCACTTAAAATCTGTTGAAGAAAGGCTATAAATCAATTTCTATATATGTTGGAAGTTTCAAAAGTGCATGGATTCAAAAGTGCATCAAACGTGCAGGAGGTAACCTCCTGCACGTTTGAATCCACTGGGAAGCCTGGAATCCTATTTTTTCAAATTTAAGCCTTTAAGTGGTCACTACTGAAGCACTCTGAAACACGGCACACTACTGGCGTGTTTGTTTTACTACTATTTTTCATTCTTTATGACAACAGTTAAAAAGCAGCTTTTGAGTATTACAGTAAAACTTGTAAAGTTGACCACCTTTGTAAGTTGACCACCTGTCTAAGTTGACCACTTTTGGAACGGAATTGACCCTATCTTATGTAATGAAGGAAAACCTCTGTAACTTGACCACCTCTCTATCTTGATCACCTGTCTATCTTGACCACTAATGTACACCAAATTTGGTTTGGAGTATTGTAAAAAAACCCTTTGTAAGTTGACCACTAAACAAAAACATTGGATCGTACTAAATGTTTCATCAGTTATGCCTCAAATAAATAACCACACATTTTAGAAAAACCTGTGAATATTTATGTTTCCATCGAAAAACATTGGGCTAATGTTAAGTTTCAGAAAATGAGCCAAACTTCAATAAGGACTTATTTTGTTGAAAAGTAGATTATCATGATTACAAATGTACAAAAAAAAAAAAAAAAAAAAAAAAATCAAATGAATAATTTGAGTCACTTTTGACTTGTTATGAATTTTTAGGAATTGTTAATATCAAGTAGTTTTTCATAAGCAATAAGGCAATTTTTTTTTTCATCGATTCACAGAAATTTTAAATTTGTATGATACTTTATGCGTCATTTTAGTAAATAATCTCTAAAAATATTTAAACAACATTTTTTTCTTATTATTTTAAAGTAATGTTTAACAATGAAAGTGAGTTCAAAGTATTCCAATTAGTTAAAAAAAGAATGGATGGGACAAAAAATGACAAAAAAAAAGTTTTCGTTACCAGGGACGTAACTAGAGGGGGGCAGACGGGGCTCATGCCCCGGGCGCCAGATTTTGGGGGCGCTAAACTGACTAAATAAATGCTTCAATTTAATTTTTTAAGAAAGGACAAGTTATTAAGCCCCTTCCCCCCCCCACCTCAAAAAGAAAAAAGAAAAAAAAAAAAAAAAACACGCTGTGCAGGCGCTGGCAGAAAGTTTGCTTAATGTGGATTAAGAGTGGGAAGGATAGTTAGAGAGTAGGAGGGCGCAGTAAATAGCATGAATGTGTTTTCTCTTAGTAACCAATACTTGTTATATCTTATAGTATCTTCTCTAGCTCGTACCACGAACTTTTTTTCTGCTTTTTACTCCGTTCTCAGGATATTTTTCGCTCATCTTGTATAGTTTTAAATCAATTTTAAGATATGTCGAAAAAATTATTTGAAGCTAAATTCAGAAAGAGAGCGAAAGACCACGAAAAAGAGGCCCCCAACAATCTTCATCTTATTTATCATAGTGGTTAAATGCTAAAGACGTTAGGAGAGCAGGTAAGGCATTGATTATATAATTTGAATGTTGTAATACAAATTTGTTGAATTTTATAGTTTTTCTCATTCGTGGAAAAAACTCTCGCACTATAATAATGGAGATTCAATTTAAAGTTCGGGAGGCTGCCAATTTTTCTTTAGAAAATACTAGGGTTATTTTGAGAATAAATTGAACTAAAACGATAAATTTTCGACTTAGTTTCAATGTATTTTTTCCACCCACACAATATTTTAAATATGCTTAAACCATCAACGTCAATCATATGTCAGAAATCAGCTATTTTTTACGGCTCTAAACTTGAATTTTTCTTTGGTACTTTTGATGCATATTTATAATTACAGTAGAACGTCATTTGTCTTGCCCCCGTTTATCCAGATCTTCGGCTTATCCAGATCAAATTTTTAAAGTTAAAAAATATATTCACTGAAATTATATAATTCTAAATTATGACAGTCGGAACGAAACTGTCAATGTACCAAATATTTGCTCTTTATTTTGATTAAATACACAACTCCTGCATAGTTCGTGCAATAAATTATAGTTATCTAATAAACAACATGGCATGTTTGTAGTGTCATTCCTACTAGAGATAAGTTCGGGCTCATTTTTGAGAGCCCGAGCCCGAAAATTTGTAACCGAGCCCGCCCGAGCCCGAGTGATATTGTCTCGTACCAAAATCCGAGCCCGAAGGAAACTTTCTTGTATCAAAAATTGAGCCTTCTACAGTCTGACATGATATCTCTGTTAATGGAAAATGTTACGTCAAATGTTCTTCATTAACAGAAGTTTCCAAATTTTCTTAAAATGCTCCACTTCAAATGCATTACAGTATGACATATTGCAATAGCAATCGCAAAAAACACTATAAATAAGCGTTAATTAATTTTTGGGAAGGGGGGGGGGAGTTAAATTTGACATTGATTGAACTGATTTAAATGTTCCTTTCATTTTCTCACAGTAGGAAAATGCTTATTTGCTTTGAATTTGTATAGGGATTGGCGATTGAATATCTGTGTTTGAGCCCGAGCCCGAAACCTATTTTCGGTTCTAGAGCCCGAGCCCGTTTCGGGCCCGGGCTCGTGCTCGGGCTGTCGGGCACGGGCTGAACCCGTCTCATCTCTAATTCCTACATCACAGCAGCTGAACTATGAATGATTAAGTGTTTGCGAGTATCAATCCTATGTAATTCTGTTACAGCGTTTTTTTGCTGTTATAAAAGATAAGTCTGCTCATTTACGAATGTGTTTTACAAATTAACCGGATTTTCGTTATCCGGATTTCCTTTGGTCTCCGCTAGTTCGAAAAACTGAAGTTGTACTGTAAATGAAAATAACCTGAATGGAAGCGCACTGAAAACATATAATATTTAACATTTTAAGATATGTGTGGGTTAAGTGACATTTCAGAACGTGAAAAAAGATAAAAGTTTCACTTCAATCGTATGTCTTTACGACACACATTTTTTTAAATAAACGTACAAAGAAGTGTGGTGCTTACATCAAATTTTTCAATAATATTGCTGACGAGGTAATATTCATGTGTTCTGGAAAGTTTCTTTTAATGTTACTTGTTGAAAAAGAATCGTCGTATTTTGTACTACATATTTCACTCAGCTGTCAGTCTGGTTAATGGAAAAAAATATTTATTACAGAAAGCAGTGTACAGTTTTTTTAACTTGCGAAAATTTTGTGAAAAACTGTGGTAGTTGACGTTCTTGTAATGGTAGAATCTTCAGTGTTAACCATTTCTGATGTCTGTCCTTCAGCACACGACTAGAAATAGAAAACAAAACATAACAATTGTATAAAACTTTAAATTTAATCCAGTATTAGATACATGTTAGATTTTAATTAGCAATAATTTCTATTAAAACTGTATCTCAGTATTAATGATTAAAAACAACAAAGTGCGTAAACTGTTTTACACACAAAATAAAATAGTAGGGGAGTCTTTATCTTTACTGATAATAAAGCTGAAAGTCTCTCTGTCCGGAGGATGTCTGTAGGATATCTGGACGTCTGGATTTCTGTGACGCGCATAGCGCCTTGACCGTTCGGCTGATTTTCATGAAATTTGGCACAAAGTTAGTTTGTAGCATGGGGGTGTGCACCTCGAAGCGATTTTTTAAAAATTCGATGTGGTTCTTTTTCTATTCCAATTTTAAGAACAAAATTATCATAAGATGGACGAGTAAATTACGAAATTATCATAGAGTGGAACCGTAACATGGGCACAAGCCAATTGGCGAGATTCGAAATTATCATAACGTGGAACCGTAACATGGGTACAAGCCAATTGGCGAGAAAATTCACCGTACATTATTTGTAAATACACAGGCGAACCAGAAGACCTTTTAATTTTTCTATTACGGGCAAAGCCGTGAGGGTACCACTAGTATGAAATAAAGTGAAATAGCTAAGATGACAGAGCTTTTTCAAAATGAACAAATTGGAACTAGGGTTTCCAATTCCGCAATCCCGATTCCGAATCCCGTGGTATCCATCGCGATATTTAGCGAGATTTAATTGGTATTCTCATTTGAGGTTACAATGTTCATACGTCCAGTAATTGCGAAAATGCTTAAAAGTTATAAACCTTTTTGAGAAAACCATCCCTAAATATATTGAAACCCAGAAAATTGGGCTTTGGAAGAAATTGAGAAAGTGAATTATAGTGTGAAAAATCCGCTGGATTAGCCTGAATGCAATCTTGAAACGCTTCTGTAAACTTAAGGAATGCTCTGCAAACCTTTAACTTACTAAAAAAGCGCAATATAGTTTTTACTTCCTTTTACAAAAAAGATAAACTTCCTTTTACAAAAAAGGAAGTATTGTAATCGCGAAAAAATTTTCACTCAAAATTCGACCTTAATTTCCATTTTGCTCACCCCCGAATGAATGCTGAGTTTTTTTTTCAACCCGACCACACGCGGATAACTGCCTCAAAACGTATAAACACCCGAAATATCCATTTTGACATTCCCCGAGTCAATTACAACGACTTTTCTTGTGACGTCCGTATGAACGTATGTATGTATGTATGTATGTATGTGCGTATGTGCGGATGCGCGTATGTGCGTATTTGCGTATGTGCGTATGTATGTCGCATAACTCAAGAACAATATGTCCTAGGAAGTTGAAATTTGGTACGTAGACTCATAGTGGGGTCTAGTTGTGCACCTCTCTTTTTGGTTGCATTCGGGTGTTTCTAAAGGGGTCTTTTGCTCCTTTTGGGGGGAAATCATTGTTAATTTTGATGAATACTCAAGTGGTGTTATAATTTGGCGGCCATTTGGCGATATATCGCCAGTCTTTTGGTCACCAAGTTGGCGACTACTTTTTTTAAATTTGGCGATTTTTTTTTAAAATCTGGTTTCAATTTGGCCACTGTTGGTGATATTTAGAGAGTAAACCATTGAATCACATTAAAATTGCAAATAATGGGGAAATGACATTAAATTGGAGTAAAAGGAAGTCATGTGATGCACACATCAGCTCGTTTCCGAAGAAGAAAGCAATGAAAAACCTGACATTTTAAATTTTTGTTTTCAGGATGAGCCTGTCGATGTCTTTATCACCGTGAAGCTATTAATATAAATGTGGGTGGTACCTTGAAAAAATCATGCTGGATGAATTAGCTGTACAAGCTTTAAAATTCGGCACGACTCTAAAAGACGTGACAGAAACTTGGATGAAGTGCTAGATGACTCGCATAACAGTGCAGTACTTTACGCTGCTCAAGTGTTTGAGTCTTTTTAAAGTGAGGGGTAAATTTAACGAAATTATTCAAAACTGTTTATTGAAACTGCTACCCAGTCTGCGTTCTCCCCCTGCTGTAACAAATCAATTGCACTGAAGTAATAACCAATGATAATGAGCCACAAGGCAAGGTAAATTGTATTGGTAATACACAAATCAAACAAACATCGTTTTAATTCGAAATCTTATTTTCATCAGCAAAAAAAAACTCTTAACATGACCCCTATAAGAAAGGAAAAATCGATTTTGGAAGATTGGTGAAGTTTATGGGGAGCGTTTGCAAAACGTCCGCAATAATTTAATCTCAGTCAAACCAACTGCAAGGGAGCCACATCACGCGGTTTCATCAAGCCCATTATTTTTTGCGCAAAAAACTTTTCGCATCCCATACGAGCGATGCTTTGTTAAGATGCACTGTACTTTTTTAAAGTACACTTTTGCGTACCAAACGACAGTCGCTGATTTAGGTGTTTCATTGTAGTACTCTACAACTAGTGTACGGAGTTCGAGACAAAGACTAATTTATGTAACAAAATCACTTTCCTAAAAAGCACAACTTTCTCTTTTTGACATAAAAATTTAACTTTTTAAAAATTAAGTCAATTCCGCGGGATCCTGCGGGATTGACTCCTTACAATCCCGAAATCCCGCGGGACTGAGACTGGAGTGGGATTGGAAACCCTAAATGAAGCTTAGTTCCGAAAATTACAGTACAAAAAGAAAGAACGTTATTATTTTACAAAAAAACTTGCAATGAAACTTTTTTTACGGGGTGGGGGGGGGGGGGGGCTTTAAGCAACAACGGGACATTGTAACGAGGACAATCATTAAAATGGTTCAGAATGAGTTTGATCAATTCATTTACTTAGTACCTAAGGAAGCGGGATATAAAAAATTAAAAGAACAACATTCCTCCTGGCAACCTCCAGAATCGAACTCTGCAAGCTTTTCTCAGTTCAAAATAATTTACAGAATGCGGTCCTCACACATTTTGCATACTCAACTCCCTTTAGCATCTGCACTAAACTTTAAGAGTTGCTAAGAGACCGCAGACGATTGCAAACGAAAATTAGATGTTTTTTTTTTTTTAACCATAAATTCTTTCGAACAGTTTGCCACTTTTATCGCAATTTGTTGTTTGCACACAATTAAAAATTTCATCTCAGACAGAAAATGGTACTGAATTGAGAACATTTTCGGGCAATTCGCAACTCCAGAGCTCGAATACGCTACCTTGCGGTGATTAATAGTACTAAAGAAAAAGGTAAAGCATTCCATTCCACGTGTTTTCTTTGGGGTAAATTACAGGCTTCAGACAGTTTGTGGTGTAATGTAATTTTAGAAGAATAGAAAAGAAAGCTTCGCACAAACACGATGAAAAATTACTGTCATTCACTAAGCGTCAAAGCAAATTATAAGTTACGGCATGCGTTTGTTTTACCTTTTTCATTCGCCATTAGACAGTGGCTGCAGCGCCCCCTATAGTTTATTGGAGTTGCGAATTATGACCTTGACACTGCTTACCACCTTTTTGGGGGTAATGGGGAAGGGTAACTGGTACTTAGTTGAGACGTTACTTTCGTTGTAGTTTTGGAGTACTATTCCAATTCAAATCCGCACCAATAACGGCTCCATTTTTCACTGAACTCTCCAAAAAGAGACAAACAGTTTCAAAGCCATAGCTCAACTTATCAGAGTCATTCTTTTTTTTTATGAATAATCCTTACTTCCAGTATAGGCAGCCATGTTGCAGCTTCTATAGGAGTCATGAATGTATCGACGCAACTAGTCAGGACTTCAAACACCTAAAAAAAGAAAAAAAGAAAAATGTCAGGTAAACGAATCGGAAATTAAGTTCTGTGTCAAATTGTTTTGGAACATAAAACAGTTGTTTTTTCTGATCTATGAAATGTTTATGTAAAAGTGTGTAGAAACTGAAAATTATTCAATCCAAACCTATGTTAATAATTTGAAAGGTAGTAGTCGACCCCGAAACCATCAATTTAAAATTTTTTTCTCCCTTTGCTCCGAATTTTTTGAGTTAACCATTTTTCTTCATTTTCTCTGAGATACTCAGTCATATTTTTGTTTTTCCTATTTATTTTTTGCTTGCATAAACATGTTTTTTTCCTGACCTGGGTGAGCGGTGTGAAAAATAGGAACACTTTTTCTTTGAGAAAAGAATTCATATTTTTTTTTAACTAAGCTTAATACTAAGACGATCAGTTAAACCCCCTCATCAAGGCGACGATTGGAAATTATAAGTGCGGGGGGGCAAACATTTTTTGGAAGCTGAAGATTTCTCTTTTGGCTATCTTTCAGTGATTTAAGGCTTCGAAAGCTCTTCCCCAAAAAATTTTCGAAGCTGAAGATTGAAAGAAATATTTAGGCTGTATTTGGCTATGTAAATAAGGTAACTTCCCGAAAAAAAAAATCCTGAAACTGGTGTCTTAAAGAGGCAAATTTAGGAAATTTGTACACATAAAACCTAAACACTTAGGACATAAAACTTAGGGCACCCCTGAGTTTTTGAAGATTTTTTAGCATCGGAGGATAAGTGTTTTTGACGTCACTCCATTAAAAGAAATCGCTTGGCACGTGAAACGAACTAGATTACAGATTAAACGCGTGTCGTGTAACAGAAGGGAACATTTCTCAACTGCAAAAAACTTGATAGGTTTCTCTTTCAGCTAAATCTCTCGAACCGGCTGCCCAGGGTTGTTTGTGATCCGAAAATTCCGAAAATTATGTGTTGCGTTTCCAAAAATTTCAGGCTGACAACACATTCTGAAACTGAAAAATTAATTGAAAAAAAAAAGTTTTAAAATGTTTTTTTTTTTTTTCAGTAGTTTTTGTAGGCATATTTGAAGTGTTTTTACGGGGCGGGGGGGGGGGGGGGGGTCAAGCTTCCTCATAGTTTCCAAAAATTTCACACTTTCTTCAGAAACTTTTACTTGAGTCCACTGTCATCTCTGTCCAACCTTGTTCAACGTCGACCCCTGTTAGCGGCCAGTGTAGTCACCAGTCTGGGCTTTAAAATAGACTGGAGACAGTTTCGATTTTTTTTACCTTTAAGCCTTTTGTTAAGACTAAGAGAACCGTTAGATTTTTGTGTTCGTGTGTCCCTAAGCGCAAAGGGTTGTCCACAAACGATGTCACGCTTTGAGGCGAGAGGGGGTTCTTGAAATTGTGACAGCTTGTGACAAGGGGGAAGGAGGAGGAAACAAGAAGCATAGCATCGTGCTTTTTTATGAGAATTTGCTTATAAAAATGGCGTGAAATATCACAAAAGGAGGGGGTAAAAATGTTGACACTTTTTGACAAAATGGAGGGGGGGGGGGAGTTACAAATATTTCGAAATATTGTGACATTATTAATGGACAGCCACTAAATGACAAAAACAATGTTAAAATTTTTATAAATAAGTGAATGTAAATATTCTTACACTTTAATCAAACATTATTTTCTTACTTCTTGGTATCCAGGATGAAGTGATTTACAACATAAATTAGCTAATTCTTTCTTTGAAAGTTCTCTGTCGGGGTTTAAGCAGATTTTCCAAGGAAGCAGTGCCTAGAAAACAAAGAATTATTGAAGAATAAGTGCAACCTTAATCTTAAAATAAAAGTTCAACATTGTCTAAAACAGTACTTTTTATATTACATTATTAGTCGTTTTCGGAATAGAAAAAGAGTCGTCTGCATCCTTAAATTCCTTGAGCATATTCACCAAATAATATGGCTCAAAATGAGATATCAGGTCCAGTGTCACTTTGGAGATATTTGCTAAAAATTTCCATAGAGCATAATGTTGAACGTTTTGGATATTCCTAACGTCAAATTCTGAAAAAGTAAGCTGGATCTCTGTAAAATTAACCGTCAAATTCTGTAAGATGGGGGCAAAAGGAGGGTTAAATACAGCACAGCCACGATCCGGCATCCGGATTCGTCGAGCATTCGGACCGTCCGGATGTTTGGTCTTTCCGGACTTTAGAGATGGGGTAGAACGGTCAGTAAATGCTAAGCGCAAATTCATGCTCAAAAATTCGTGACATCGTTAAAATTTGTAGACACACGACAGTAGAAACTTTTTGAATGACCTATGTAATTATTTTTTTAAAGAATTGGGAAAACTTTTATACAGTTCTGCATCAGGCGTTTTGGCGAGTTGAAACGAAAGAAACTGCCCCAACCCAGTAAATGAACATCTTTAACTATCGGACAAACGCTGCATTTTCTGGTCGTTTACTTTTTGGAAATGTAAAAAAAGTTATTACAAATCATCAAAGAAAATCTTTTGTAACCTTAATTTTAAAAAACAGATTTTTTTTTTAAATACTTAACACTTTTTATATAATGCTCTCAAAAGGACAAAATCACTTTTCTGGTTCAGAAAGGACAATTTAAGTATTCCTTTAGTTTTCAAAAATTAAAACATACATATTTCTCTTATTAGAAACGTTTGGTTTGAAATGACTAGAACCGCACTTTTCTTCGTTTGTGGTGTCATTTACTTGGAATTTTTGAAAACTAAGGGAATATTTTAATTCTCCTTTCTGAACCAGAAAAGTTATTTTGTCCTTTTGAGAGCATTATGAAAAGTGCTTAGTATTTTTTTAAAAATTCTGTTATTTTACGCTTTTTAGAGTAAATCAGTGGCACAATCACGGGAGGGGTTTTGGGGTTAAAACCCCTCCCAGAACACAAGCACATTCATTTCCTCTGTTAAAATCAAGGGGGAAAAAAGAGTGTTTGAGCTTTTCCAAGCGGAATAGGTTTCAACAAAATATCTTACTGTTTTTAATGATCGGGAAGCAGTCAGAAATTACTTTTCAATTCTTAAATTTTGAAGTTATATTTCATGATGAGCACCCCACGTCTCCACTGGTTTAAGATAGCTAAGATGGTGTTAATAAAGCTCTACAGGGTGTCATGGTCCCTCAGCACTTCTATCACTGCACAAATCTTTTTCAGGGAAATCTAGAGAGAGGAAGCCTACAGAGAGAGAGACAGCCTACCGCACCAGATTTTCTGAGGCTCTTTACCAATTCTCATCGAAAGATCGAAACCGTTATTAGCTAGCATTTGACATTCATAAGGACATGAATGTGTTTGAAGAGGATTTTTTAAATGATCTCGTGAAAAACTCACAAAAATGAATATAATATTAAAGTAAAACTAATAATAAATATTCTGTGCATTTTCCCACTTTCTTTGTTTTATAGTGATATCAATACCAATTATTAATTGTTTTTAAGCAAGTACTTTGAATGAATAATTACTAATCTATATAAATTCTTTGATATTGAATAATTACGCATGGTAAATGAATTGGAAAGAAAGCAACAATTTTCTATTTTGAAAACCCCTCCCAGAAAGATTTTCTGGCTGCGCCACTGGAGTAAATGTATTTCAGAAATAGAATAATGCAACTATCACGAAAGTTCACCATGTTTTTCCATATAAATGTTCCGTACTAAAAGGGGGAAAAAAACTATAAAAATTTCTAAAACTTTAAGTAGTCGGCATTAAAAATTAATCCTTGTTCCACTTTAAGATTTATTTGTTTGATTATTTAATTAAAATCATTTAAATATTAAAGGTATTCCAAACTAATTTATGTTTCAAAACATACAAGTTATTCGTGGTAAAAATCCTAATATGTCTCTTTACTTAGCCCTATTACCGATTATTTTCATAGTTGAGAGCATTTCATGTTTGCTTCAGAGAAGACTTGATTCAAAACTTTCACTATGATTACTATTAACATTACTGTTGTAAGGCAACAAAATTTGTAACAATAAACATGTAATGAGGCAAATACATAAAATTTGCTGTTTTCCATCTCAACCGAAATAATAATTTTATTTTAGAATTTTAATTATTCAGCGTTAAGTCGTACCTTAAGATTAGGCAAATCATTTAGTGAAATCCCGAAGTCTCTAAGTGGTCTAATTGCTCATTTATAAGCAAAAGCAGGCCTCAGATTTCTAAGTGACAATCAGGCCAAGTATAATAAAAGTACTTTAAAAAAGGTTACGAGTCGTTCGTTCACTTTGGGATGTTCAGTTCATTCACTAGTCTGTCTGACCTAGTAACTATAATAACTTATTTTAATTACTTTTTTTTTTTAAATCTCAATTTCTTTAAAAAGTAAAATTTGCTTAAAATAATTCATACTTGGGTATAATATTTTTTTTAAAAAAATCATGCATGACCACGATTAAATTTTGCAATTTTCCCAATAAAATCTTCGAAATAATTTACGAAAAAAGTGGTTGTAGTAGGGAAGGAAGCAATTTTCTACTGATACCTGTACTCACGAAACTTGAATTAACTATTGAGAATTTTTGCAAAATTAACGTACAATTCTAATATAAGGAGTAGCAAAAATATTCTAGATTTTTCAATATCTTAGGGTGTGCATTCATTCAAGATTCTTAGGAGAACTCCTGACATCCAAATGTTTGTTAAATGCTCATTAAAACGAGGTTTGACTTTAATTAAATTTTAGTTAAGTCTTGGCAGTGGCGGATTCACACGTTTGGGGGTTCGTCGCAATGCATTTTTGGACGCCCCTTTGGTGTATCACAGACATTTATCATGTGCATTTTTTGTATCTTCTTCGGGTCCACATGATCACGGGAATCCCTCGCAATGGTCACATTTGTGCATCGCCTCGATGGGAGGTCACTGCGACCTTCCAAAAATTTCCTTATTCAGCAAATTTTGTCTGACGATTCGACAAAATTATAATCATTCGGTAAAATTTGGGATTCTGTTCAGAAAAGTTATCATCATTCGGTAAAATTTGGAATTTCATTCGGCAAAATAAGAATTTCAAAATATAAGTGCGGGACACCCCTGTTGCTTGCCAGATTTCTGAAATAGTCATCCGGTACACCAGGATACTCCTCCCCCCCCCCCCCGTCGCGATTCAAAAGGGAACTAGGGGTGATAGTGGACTCAAGTAAAATTTTCTGAAGACAGTGAAATTTTCAGAAAAATATCAGAAGCTCGACCCCCTCTCTCCCCCTCCCCCACCCCGTAAAAACTTTTGAAATATGCTAACAAAAACTATTAAAAATAAACATTTTAAAAGGTTTTTTTTTTAAATAATTTTTCAGTTTTAGAATGTGTTGTCAGCCCAAAAGTTTTGGAAACTACGGCTCACAAACATCCCTGAAGGGAACATACCCCTGGCTGGATTTTAGCGTGTTTTAGAGGGTAGTTCATTCTCAGTTCTAGGAATAACTACTAACTATGAACCTAAACCACGGGAAATAATGAATGGCACAAGCAGAAAAATTCAAACATTTTATTTCTTACATGTTAATATTTGTTATTTACTTTAGTAAGAAGAAATACTTCGAATGAGGAATAAAAACTGGAACAATATTTACATGTATTTTTCATTCGCTAGGACTTTTTTTAGAAACTCTTTTCTTGTTTTAATGTTGTTGTAAAAATCCTCACAATCTTATTCGATATTAATTTTACAAGTCTGTGATTCAAATGACAAAGTAATTGTGCAAAATAATCCTTCACAGTTAATTATTTTTAGACTTTTTTTGGTCCTTTAATCAAATTTATCTTTTTCCGGGACCTGAAGTAAACCGGCCGGGACACCGGGATTTTGCCTAAAATCCGGTGCTGTCCCGGTCGAACCGGGACGTCTGGCAAGCCTATGTGTTGAGCATAGTAAATCCACCAATATAATTTAGAACGAATGGGCCGGGGGGGGGGGGGAGCTGAATGCTAAGCTTTCTTTAGATGGATTTGTAAAACAAATGCTTACTTCCGCTGCTGCTGCGATGAATCAGTCCCTATTCGATATGAGAGCGATTTCTCCACACTAATCATAGGTTTTCATTTGAGCTTTTATTCTAAATTTTAAAAAAATAGAGAGAGAGAGAAAAAAACGGGTGGTTAGTACAATAAAAATGTTCTATTTAGTGCCAGTCATTGCTTCCTTCGTAATCGAGTGTTTCCATTCTATTTTGATATACTTTCGCATTTTCCCCCCCTTTACAACAACGGCAATAAAAGAAATGGCGAGCGCGTTCCTGCATAGATAGTAGGACTCGTTGTCCAATTTGGAATACCTGAATGAAAATAAAATGCAGCATTAGACCTTGCCATAAATAAAGGCATGTGTGGGGGAGGATGCACATACACGGAGCCTAGAACCAGGCGGGAGAAGAATGGTTATGAAGTCTAAATAAAAAAATGTCACAAACCTGTCCTTGAGTCTGCCTGTCCACGCACTCCATTACTTTTAATTTGTCTTCGAGCTCTGAAAAAGGAAATGGTATGCACATTACATCGTCTGAAGACAGTAATTCTTATAAATAAAAACATGCTGTTTGTTTCTTTCCTTCTGCTGGTTTGTTGTTTTTTTCCTCTTTTTCTTATTTTATTTTTTTTCATATATATATATATATATATATATATATATATATATATATATATATATATATATATATATATATATATATATATATATATATATATATATATAGGTGCCTTGATTGAGAGTGATTATTAATTACCAAACATATCAGTCTAAAGTCACGAAAATTCGTCGAAAATTTTTTTTGTTTTTGCTATTTTGTAAAATTTACTCTTAAATTTAAAATGTTAGCGAAATGTTAAAGATTTTTTCTGCGTCTGAAGGAATTTGTAAGAAACTTTCAAGTTATATAAAACGTGAATTATAATGCCGTGAGCAAGTAAAGGACAGTAACTGCAAATGTTTCATCTTATACATATAAAATCTGAGTATCTATCTATCTATCTATCTATGTCCAAGCTTCTTCTCCCGAACGACAGTGAACTGACCATCGAACCAGGTATCGATGGATTCGTCATCTTCCCGTCTTCATGTTTGGCTATTTAACATAATCCTCCGATAATAATTAGCGGAGATATCAATTAAAAATTATTAATTATGACTCTTAGATTTCAAAATAAAATCCATATTTTTCGAAGGCTTTCCTCCATTCAAATTATTATTCAGTGCTTCAACTCAACTTTCCGGATGAACGCTTTTATTAAAATTTACAGCGTGAAGAAAATCATTGAAAAGGAACGTAATTCTTGTACGACCATGTGGATAGAATCCATCCAAATATTTATCTGAGTGGTATGTTGCATTAATAAACACCCGGGCAACGCCGGGTAGTAGACTATTTTATGTAAAAAGCGGATTGTTATTGTGCATAAATATTTCCGATATAGTCTATCAGATGTAATTCAGTTTAACGTGAGTAAAGATTATAGTTGATGATGCATATATTTTCCCCTTTTGTGCTGACTGAAAATGTACTCATAACTTGTATCATTGATAACGATTATTAACGTTGATGAGGTGTTTTAGCAAAAATATGTTTTACTGGTGTTTTGCAAACCTTGCTTTACGCGCATTTATTTATTCCTTAACGCGTTAGAAACTAGTGTCAGTGTACTACAAAAGCATCAACTGGACTGCTCTTACATTTTTTAGGTAGCCCGTGCAACGCCGGGCACGCAGCTAGTCTTATACTAATAAAATCTGAGTATCTATCTATCTATCTATGTCCAAGCTTCTTCTCCCGAACGACAGTGAACTGACCATCGAACCAGGTATCGATGGATTCGTCATCTTCCCGTCTTCATGTTTGGCTATTTAACATAATCCTCCGATAATAATTAGCGGAGATATCAATTAAAAACTATTAATTATGACTCTTAGATTACAAAATCAAATCCCTATTTTTCGAAGGCTTTCTCCTCCATTCAAATTATTATTCAGTGCTTCATCTCAACTTTCCGCAACAACGCTTTTATTAAAATGTATATCGGGTGAAGAAAATCATTGAGATGAAAGATTTGTTGCCATTTTTTTTTCTCGAATATAAACAGGTAAAATTCTTGTTTTTGTTTTGAGGCTTTTCCTGTAATCAGGGGATTTAAAATGTTTACTTTTTGGGGATTTTCCGCAATCTGCTGCAAAATTTCACTGATTTTTTTTTCTTTTCTTTTTGTCCAATCCTGAGGGTTGAACAGGCGTCACTTGACATAACTTTTATTTTCGAGGTAGACCGTGCAAAGCCGGGAGACGCAGCTAGTCTTATACATATAAAATCTGAGTATCTATCTATCTATGTCCAAGCTTCTTCTCCCGAACGACAGTGAACTGACCATCGAACCAGGTATCGATGGATTCGTCATCTTCCCGTCTTCATGTTTGGCTATTTAACATAATCCTCCGATAATAATTAGCGGAGATATCAATAAAAAATTATTAATTATGACTCTTAGATTTCAAAATAAAATCCATATTTTTCGAAGGCTTTCCTCCATTCAAATTATTATTCAGTGCTTCAACTCAACTTTCCGGATGAACGCTTTTATTAAAATTTACAGCGTGAAGAAAATCATTGAGATGAAAGATCTGTTGCCATTTCTTTTTCTCGAATATGAACAGGTAAAATTCTTGTTTTTGTTTTGAGGCTTTTCCTGTAATCAGGGGATTTAAATTGTTTACTTTTTTGGGGGGTTTTCCGCAATCTGCCGCAAAACTACGCTGACTTTTTTTTTTTTTGGTTCAAGCCTGAGTGTTGAACTCGCGTCACTTGACATAACTTTTATTTTTGAGGTGGACCGTGCAAAGCCGGGCGACGCAGCTAGTATTTTTGAATTTTTGTCATCTGTTGTACGTATTCATTTCCACTTACACTCATGTTTGAAAATTGCAACACCAAGAAGGAATTATGCAAATGAACTGAAATTCACTGGAAATGTATAACAGGATAAGATATGCAAATGATTAGAATTACAGGGACATCGCGCATGCGTGGACCGAGTTACGCCCTCTGAACTGCGGCGTAGACGCTGTATATAAACAGATGTAAAGTTTTTTGGAATCTTTGTATGATTATATGCCGATGGTAGATGTTTCTCTAGTATTCAATATGCCTCGTCCAAAACGCAGAGCGTCATACAAACGAGTAAGGGCCTGTTCACATATCGGCTGTCCGTTTCGTCCATCACGTTTTTTTCCTCCCGAAACAGGTTTTCTTTGCTGGTTGCCATGACAGCAAGTCATCTTGGATGGGACCGGTTTCGATCAGAAGAACATTAATATCTGACGGCCGTCAAAAGTAGGACGGCATTTCATTGGTTCCCGCCGAGCAGCACGCTCTTCCCTCTGGCGTGTGAATTCAGTCACGTGATTGATTTACGGCGATCGTATGTGAATGCTACTCTGCTTTCGTCGGCAGTCCGTCACGTCAAGAAACGGGATGGACGGGACGGATGGCCGATAAGTGAACTGCCCTTAACGGAGTTCGAATGGAGCCGCATGATCTGCATGCGTGAGAGTGAACTTACCTATAGAGAAATCAGTGCCCGCATGTGGCGTAACAACTCAACTGTGATGCGTATTTGTAAAAGATATACAGAAGACGATGAAATTAGCCGAAGGAATCGAACCAGTCCACGCAACTAAACGACGCCACGGGATTTTTGACACCTCACCCGCTTAGCTGTGATGGATCGTATAGCGTCCTCTAGCATGCTAGCACAACGTTGGAGTATGGCTACAGGTGTCACATTTGGTGCGTCCACAGTTCGTCGACGTCTGCTGCGCCAGGTCCTGCAAGCAAAGATTCCCCCATAGAGGGTTCCCTTCACCCTCAACCATCGTTGCTCACGGCTTCAATGGCCCCACCAGCAACCCCAATGGCGTGCGGACTAGCTACAGATCGTCTTCTCGGATGAGTCCAGATTTAATCTGCACTATAATTATGGACGTGTACGCGTCAGACGTTACACATGAAAACGTCATTTCCCAGAGTGCGTAATCCGACGTTATACCGGCATAACGCCAGGCGTCATGGTTTGGAGCGCTATTAAATATCCAGGGCAATCCCATCTACTCTGAATTACGGGTAACCTCAATAGCGAGAGCTACTTCAATGACGCTGTGGTGCTGGAGGTACTACTACCCTTTCTTCAGAGCATTCCTGTTGCAGTGTTTCAACAGGAAAATGCACGTCCACATGTCGTACGTGACGTCCAAGTGCTCTTCGGTGTGCGACAGGTTACGCTACTTCCTTGGCCTGCCCGTTCTCCGGATATAACGCCCATTGAGTATCTCTCAGATTGCGTTGGTCGGAGACTTGCCCATGTGTCTCGTCCGGCAGTGGGTACGGATGAACTTTGACTTCAGGTTAAAACCATATGGGATACTATTCGCAATCATGACATTCAGCATCTCTATGATTCGATGCCAAAACGTGTACAGGCTGTCGTAGCTGCGCGGGGTAGCTATATTCGATATTAATTTAATTCTGTTGTTTTCATTTCATTGATCTGTAATTTTGATCGTTTATTTGCAGCACTATGAGTAATATGTGTGATAAAGTTTATTCATTTCCAATGAGTCCTTCATGTTGCTGCAATTTTTACAAACATGAGTGTAGCAAATTTAGTTGAAGGCATTTCTTTATAACGCTGAGGAATTAATAATACGCTCTAAACTTGAGACACTATTTTAAGCTTGGTTACAAAAACGGAAAAAGTGTCTACGAGGAATATTGAGTAAATAACTTGGTATATTTGCATTGAGATGAAATTATTGCAAGGAGAAAAAAGGACTTCTGATGATAATAAATGTACTATATCGTGACAACACAGAAAATTTGCAATTGATAAAAACTCGTAAACTGTAACTGAACAAAAGACGTTTTGCCAAAGTATTTAAAATGTTTGTTCTACTAAGGAAAATTAGTCTCAAAGTATATTTGAGATCAATTTATTTGTTGTCAATTTCACGCACAAGGAAGGAATGAAAATGAATGTGAAATGAAAGAGCTAAGAAGAGCGAATAAGAACATGGAGAAATATGAATCCAGTTACATGAAAAATTATTTGGGCTTACCAAATACTTTTATGCTTCCAGGCCCGCGCCAAGCCTGATAGGCGCCGCGCCGTCGCGCAAAAGTTTTTTGAGCGCCTTTATTCAATAACGTTTGGGCAAAATATAGTTAACACCTGAGGTGAAGTGTTGTAGATAAATGTAATATGGAAAAAAAATACGTTTGGCATTTAATTTAACAAAATAAAAACAATCTGTAAATTTTTAATTTTGGAACGCAGTGTACGTTTTTACTTCATATCTCGAAGTTATTTCGAGTAAGAGCGGGTGTAAGTGAGGGGCGATCGAAATCAACTTTTGAAATCCGACTTTTTCTCCAGGAAACCTTGCATTGAGCTGCAGGAAAAAGAGGTGGGCAGTTTCAGTGCATCAAAGCATTTTACCCCAAAGATTAAAAAAAAAATAATAATCTTGTAATTTGATTGATTGAAATAAGTTATTATTTTTATTTTAGTCTAATACGTACTTCAAAAAAAAAAAAAAGGGAAATTGCTATTATGCAGCTTAAATTTCTAATATTTGATGTACTATCCCAGAAAGCAAGATTTCTCTGGAGTTCGTGTTGATCAATATTTAGTTTGTTTCTGAAGTAAATGTTTCAAAATGTAGAAAATTATGAAAAACCCACTTTACCGAGGTAGTGTTTTTTTTTCCAAGTATGACTGCTCGAAAAAGAACGAGCGGGTTTCTTCGGGCTAGGCTCGGTTTGACGAACCCTGCCTTAGATATGCTAATGCGTTTTTAGAAAAAGAAAATATTTTAAACTAGAGGACCCGACAGACGTTGTTCTGTTCAAACTTTGTAAATTGAAAAGATAAAAAATTTCAATAAACTATCAAGTGTTTGAACCGTTTTGTTGGGGAAAAAAAAGTAAAAAGAAAATATTTTAAGTTGCTTGGTGTCAGAATGCGTATATTTATTACAGCTTGATGTATATAATGCCCACGGAGCAGTTGTTTTATTAACTATTTTTTCTCCCGTACTTGATGGTTTGTTACTTCAGCCATACTCAAAGGATAAAAAGCGTCCTCAGATATTAAGTGTAAAAATCTAACTACCCATCTAGAACAAAAAGGAAATCCCGCTGCAAAATCCCCCGTATGAAAAATAATAAAACAATCGAAAGGAAATCTTTTAGAAAAATGGTAAAGGTAAAAACAGTTCTCTGAATAAGCGAAAATCACTCATCACTCCCCCCCCCCTTCCCGATGTAAAATAAACACATTCTTCAACTAAAAGGACTAAAAACTCTTTAAACACGAAAAATAATTCTTTGCAATTTGAAATATTTCGCCAAATAAACAAAAAATACAATAAATTACATTAACAATAGCTTTAAAATGTAAGCAAATGATCACGCAACTCTATTGTTTATAGCCAAAGTTATCAAGCAACCAAGTTACTGTAATCCAGTCGATCAGTGAGCGAAGCCAAATCCGACCGATTAGTGGTCCGAACTTTTGACCGAAAACTTTTTAAACTTCATATATTGCTTAACTTGTTCTTTCCACCAAAGATAAAAATATTCGCAACTCCAGCGCTCCAGGAGGGGGGGGAGGGGATGTGTACTCTCAATGCCCATTTTGTCTAAAAATAGCAAAAAGCACGTCCTTTTTTATGTGAATGCTTTGTTTTGTCGGTGGGGGGGGGGGCATTGATCACCCGTTGAAGTTTCGTACATACGGGCCTATCTATCTCTTACTGACCTTATATCAACTTATATTTATCTATCAATCTATACCATCTATGCATACCTACCTCTGATGATTAATAACAATCTTTTTCCATGCATATGACACAAAGATCATGCAAAAAACCGCGCGCTTCATTTATTTAATTAAAAAAGCACCAAAAAAAAAATGGTTGTTGATGGCAACTGGTTGTTGATATGGTGAATTTTGATTACTATCATGAGTTTAGTGACACTCCCTAGTTTAAGACAAATCAATTGACGTAAGAATTATAAAAATTGGCCAAGGCGTTTAAGCCTGCAGAACGCCACATAGGAACAAACATAAATACAGAAACTTATAAAGACAACCCTCCTTTGCGTCGCGCACGCACAGTCGGGTAAAAATTCAGGTAGCGAAAACTACCTGCATTTGTAGCACGCAGGTAGCGTGCGACACAGTGTGCAACACCCAGCGCGCCGATCCCAAACTGACAAAATGGCAACTGGTTTTTGAAATGGTACTTTTGATTACTGTCATGTGTTTAGTGACACCCAAGGTTGAGAAAAATCGATTGGCGTAAGAATTACCAAAATTGGCCGAGGCGTTTAGCCTGTAGAACGCCACATACATAGACTGATAAACACATTACCCTCCTTTGCGTCGCGCACGCGCAGTCGGGTGAAAAAATGATAAAGGTAAAAACAGTTCTCCGAATAAGCGAAAATCACTCATCCCTAAATATGTAAAATAAACACATTCTTCAACTAAAATGACTAAAAACTCTGTTAAAAAGAAAAACAATTCTTTGAAATTTGAAATGTTTCGACAAATAAACAAAAAATACAATAAATTACATTAACAGTAGCCCCTTTAAAATGTAAACATATATGACCACGCAACTCTATTGTTTATAGCCAAAGTCGCCAAGCTACCACGTTACTGTAATCTAGCCGATCAGTGAGCGAAGCTAACTCTGACCGATTAGCGGTCCGATCTTTTGAATGAAAACTTTTAAAACTTCATATATAGCCTAATTTGTTCTTTCCACCAAAGATGAAGATCTTCCACTGCACTGATCTTTTGTGTACCAGAACTACCCATGTTGTAATTTATCTGGACGAAAATAAAATTTGTTTCGTCTTTAAATTCCATCATCTTTTCCTTTAACAATGTACTGATTAGTTTGATAATCCTTAAAGTATTCTTGACATTGGTGCCAAAACTCAGATGGATTTGAGCCGAGAAACAAATGTTGCTAGGTACGGTACTTTCTGATCATTTGGTTAGGAAAACCTATAGCACCGATCCGGTCACATGGTCCAACTTCCAACTACGACGACAGAGCACATGTTTTGTGTGAACCTTCCAGTCAGTACTTTACTTTAAACTATATCTCGGAACCTAAAATAGTTGCTTTCAAGAAATGAAGGCTTCACTCTCTCTCTCTCTCTACGTTTTATCTATTCTCAATTGACATATCACAGTAGGAAATTTCATTACAAAAAGCAGAGCTGGCTTTCTTATTGTCAATTGGCAACGGGTTAAATATTTATTTCAGTTCTCGCTCAACAATAGGTTAAAATAAATATTAATCATTTGGGAGATATAGCCATCCAATGTTTAAATTAATTCATTAATTAACAAAAACGTTTCTGATTCGATCCATCGCGCTTCGAAACCATGCTTGCCACAACTTAATTATACACAAAAAGTTTGATCAAAATCAGTTCAGTCGTTTAAAAACCTTATGGTGACAAACGTCTGCCCAGAAGGTTTTTATATATTAAGATATATAATATATATATATACATTTTACAAATCATTTTTGGCATCGTTTAAGATTTCTCTGAAATCCTAAAACCCTCGCGCTACAAAAGTTGCAACGCTACTGTAGTAGCTACATTTTTTAGTAGTTTGTAGTGTGGCGCACTACTTCAAAAGAAAAAAAAGTAGAGTAGCGAGTAATTCGATACAAAAAAATGTAGTTTGTAGTGATTTCCGGAAACTACTTTTAAATAAAAATTTTAAAAAAGCAACGAAGTTTCAAACGAATCTAACTGGTGCAAGTCTTACGCAGTATCCGCCTAATATGGAAGCTACTGTTAATGTCATTGGTTGGAAAAACTACATTTTTTTTTTTTTTTGAAATGAACTACAACTACTTTTTTCAAAATGATGAGCAGCTACAAACTACTTTTGAAATGTAGTCGCTACTTCGTTACTTTTCAAAAAATAAGTAAATAAAAGGCACAAACACTAGTGTCTCACAAAAGATGAAAGTCGATTTTCCAAGTCGCATACCCTCTTATATTTTCCCTCTTATGTTAAAACAATAGTACAAAAAGTTTCATATAATTTGCACAACGGCAACCAGTGCCGACTTGCGTCTGAAAGTGTAAACCAGTACTTGTATGCTAGGCCAAATCGAAATAAAATATTTTTTTTAAAAGAAACTTGAAACTTCTGTTGATAAAACGTTGCCCCTACATCAGTGTTGGGCATTAATCAATTATTTTTTCAATTGCCTTGTTAATTGATTGAAAAAGTAATTGCAATTAAATTAATTGCAATTAAATTAATTGCAGTTAAATTAATTGCAATTAAACTATAAATTGTACTTTGCAATTAATTTAATTAGAGTAATGTCCGTTAATCGCTTTTCACAATTAAAATAATTGCAATTAATTTTTTTAATTGTTTTATGAAACAATTAAAACTAACAATTAATTTAATGTTTCAATAGTAACAGGGCAGCGTACAGAGTTCAAAGTATTATTCGAATTCGTATTTTCGTTCAGTGTTGATTGCTCGCTCGCCGCGTGAACTATTCTCGTCTTGGCAAGTTTTTTCCACACGTATATGTATGTATTTTAATTAACTGTTTTAAAATTGTGCAGATCATTGTTTCATAGTTTAACCTGTAACAGGGGAAATTGGAAAGAAGGGCATAAGAGGGGACGTAAGATCTCAGAGACCGCTCTGTTTATTTATTTTTTTTAATCGTGTAATTAAGATGCATTTCTGTAATTTCCCTCAGATGTTCTTCGGATTTTTACTAGCAAAGAAAATATTTTTTTAATTTTTAATTGAAATATACCTTTTTTGAAGATATTTTGCAGAAGCCATAAGATTTTTTGAGAAAAGTCATATGCTGCATTAAATAATTTATTGCTCGTAATAAAATTACTGATACATGACATACACCGCCAGCTCAGTCATCTCCAGCCGAGGATTGCAGTTTCGTGCTCATTAGCACGCATCAGCCCGACATAGAAAAGTGACTGAGCTGAAGATGGAAAACAGCTTAAGGAAGCCAAGAGTGCCAAACAAACTGGTAGCTACTATAGAATTAGCGCAGACCAGACGAGTGACCGAAGCAATGGATCGGTTCAACTCGAGTATTTCATATATTTCTGCTTTAGCCCTGGCTATTGGGCGGTAATTTACTGAAAGTTACTTATATTTTATTGATATTTTATTAGTTGCTAACATGTGTATTTCAGGGTTCATACTCTATTTGAATGAAAAAATTCCATGACTTTTCCAGGACTTTTTCATGACTTCATGAAAATTTTCATGACCTTATTATATGAAGAGAATAGTATTATTCAATATCAAACTTGCCTTTTTTCTTCGGAAATGAGCATTAGCAAAACTTGCTATGTGAATGCCACTACCTGATTCAAAAAATATCAGTGTACACCTAAAAAACTGAATAATTCTTACCTGTTTTCATCACATCAGTTTAAGTTAAGTAAAACTACAGTGAATGATGCTTAAATGTCGATTATTTTTTTTATAAACAGGCAGAATGATAATGATTGGGGAAAAGTTGAATGAAACACTACTATGTTTCAATAAATTTGCTTCAAAAGTTGCTTTTAGTGTGAACTTGACAATTTTTTGGTTCTTTAAAATAAAGCCACATTCTTTAGTAAATTCATGTTTCTAAACCAGATATTTATTTTTAAAAAAATAAAAATAAAAACATTTCATAATAAATAAATCTTTTGATTTAAATGTACTTGTTTACTTATTTGTACATTTTCAAATGTATATAAATTAATAGCTTCAGAAATTCCAGAACATTTTTGAATAATGACACTGAATGTACCAGTGGGTTGCATGGATTAGTTTTGCGGGCTGTATATTGGGCACTACTGTTTTTGAGCATTAGAATTCCCCTATTTCTGTATTTTATCGCCTGACTAAAGATTATCCAAAACCTTCAACAAATTGAGATAAACTCTGATCAATTTTAAAATAAAGATTTAGGAGTGATGGAAACGAACTTGGATGCAATGTTTTTTGAGATCGTTCAATTTTCCAGTTTAAATAGCTTTCATGGTGCAATACTAAATCACTCAAGATTTCTAATGCTCTTTTTAGCTACTGTTACTTTTTCCCAGAACATTTTTCCATGACTGAAAATAAATTTCCATGACTTAGACTGAAAATTTCAATTTTCCATGACTTTTCCAGGTCTGAAATTTGCTTATTTCTTTTTCCATGACTTTCCAGGATTTCCATGACCCGTACGAACCCTGGTATTTAAATAGTTGGATAGTAATATGGTAAACATTTAGCGTCCACGTCCCAGGTAGACCTATCGTGTGTAGAATATATTGTACAAAACTAGTAATTTTTTTTATGAGTTAGTTTTAATTAAAATTCACAGAACAATCGACAATTGTTAATTGTAGTAAACTACAATTAACAATTAATTAATTGTTAATTGTGGTAAACTACAACTAACAATTAATTAATTGTTAACTGTAGAAAACTACAATTAACAATTAATTAATTGTTAATTGTAATTTTCCACAATTACAATTGATCAATTGTTAGTTGTTGTGGTCACGTTTACCAATTAATCAATTGTTAATCTTCAATTGTCAATGCAATTAAAATTTGCCCAACTCTGCCCTACACCCCACACCCCCACATGTACCACAAGAACATTTAGTCAAACTAAAAAACATTTTGATACCCCACACTTGGCCTAAAATTTATTATATTTTTCAAAAAATTGATCTACATATAAATTACATATAAATTCAAATAAAATATCTAGATCAAAAATTATTAGCGAACACATTTTCAGATCAACATTTGCCACTGAATAGTAAAAAAGTAAATATATATTTAAATAAATAAATATTTATTTAAATAAATATTAAAAATTAAATAAATATTTAAAATGAAAAATTTAACTTAACTTTGAAAAAATCAATATCTTTGAGTACTATGTGGGAGACATAAATATTGCAGGAGAGCAAAATTTCTATTGAGCGCTAATTACCTACTTTACTGTTTATATTTTTCAGCTAGATAATTTCGTTTAATTTACCTTACAGTTTTAAAAATATGTATCGAAAAAAATCAATTTTTCGAAGAACATTATAAATTTCAGGCCAAGTGTGAGATACCTAAATGGTTTTTAATTTGAATAAATGTTTTTTGTGGTGCATGAGAGGTATAGGGGCAACGTTTTATCAATAGAAATTTCGAGTTTCTAAAAAAAATTATGTGTCTTAGCATTACAAGTGCTGGTTCACACTTTCAGACGGAAGTCAGCACTGTTTGCCGTTGTTCAAATAAAATAACAATTATACTTCTTTTACAATTGTTTTGGCGTAAAAGGAAAAATACAAGATGTTGTGGGTCATAATACAAAAAACGTAGGTTTTTGAAGTTGGAATTCTTTGAAAAAAAAAAAATCTTCAACTTTTTTTAAAGTTAATTTATATTCTTCCGTCAGTACAAATAGTGGCAAAATATGAAAATTACGATGGCAAACCAAACTAATGGCGTCAAACAGATAGGACGTATGGCATCAAAATGATATGTCTGAGGTTAGTTCGTATTTTTATGAGTCTTATTTCTCATTGCATCCGCTAATGTACTTGTGTAAAATTTGCGCCAGTCAAATTCGTTTGAACCTTGATTCTTTCTTTTTAAAAAGTTTATTCAAATGTAGTTTCCAGAAATCGCGACAATCTACTATTTTTTTTTTGTATCAAACTGCTCACTACACTACTTTTTTTTTTTTTTTTTTTGAAAAGTAGTGCGCTACACTACAAACTACAAAAAAATGTAGCTACTACAGTAGCGTCGCTAATAGTAGCGCGCTACTTCCAAAAACACTGGTTAATGTTATGGAAGAGGATGATTTTGAACTGCCTTTTTGGCCGGATGATAAGAAATATTGCAGTGTTGTAGAAAGATATGGGGACAGAAATTGTTCAGTTTCATGCAAACTTTTCCCATTAACAAAAAGCTTTCGGCATCAATGTCATTCGCAATGTACAGTCGAATCTCAACTTACGCGAGGGATGCGTTCCAAGACTCCTCGCTTAGGTTGAAATTTCGCACTGTGCAAAAGGGTATCATACGATTTTTTATGAACATATAAATTATTTTATACATTTGAAAACATCCCTCAAACTGCTTTAACTCAATTCTTGACTCTTATTGCCGAATTTAATTATGAAGAACAGAAATTTTACTATACTTCAAAAAAAAAAAAAAAGGCTGTTATTAAATAAAAATACGGTTCGGATGCGAAAAATCAATGGGAGAGATTGACATAAAATGAAACAGTATGGTACGTATAGTAAATAGCAATAATAAAATGCAGCACTACAAAATTACAGTAAATACAGCAATTATATTCGACGCACTTTTTAGCTGTTCAAGCGTATCAAAAATCTTTACATTTCTTTAGTTGTCAGAAACTTTCTATTTTTCCTTCCATTTTCAAACTTTAGATAAACTGCTCGCTTGTGTGTGAAATTACGTTTCATCAACTTCATATTTAGAATGAAAAAGATGCAGGTTGGCGATTTATTAATTAACAAAGCGATGTTTCGACTCGGGGAGGGGAATTTCGATTTTCAGTGATGCTGAAGGGAAAATCCATTCACGAAACTAATATTCAGTACCCAATGAAGAAAGTGATACGTAAGTCCCTCGATTCCCTTCCGAAAATTTTCATGTTGCGGGGTGAGGAATTCGCGTTAGCTCCAAAATTCGTTACTAGAGAAAAGCTCGCTATATAACTATTTCGCACTAGCAAAAATACCCGGCGTTGCCTGGGTCAGTAATAATTATTAGAAAAAATCGTTACTTGCTTTTGCTTTCTGTTTTAAGTGAAAGAATTTAAAACACATCTTTTTGACGTGATTAAAAATCGAGTTTCTTCCTTACCCATAAAACTAAAATAGCAATAAGTATAAAGAACAAAGTAGTATTGATTTAGAAACGAAAGCACTATATTTAAGCATATACACAAATTTAAAAAACATGAAATTAATCTTCTCATGTTTAAAAAGATTAATCTGTTGATACTTTTTTTTTAACATGGAGTCTAAAACCTTCTCTGTATGGCTAATGAAGTACGAAGTGATTAAAAAAAAGTAGCTGCGCTCGTAATCCCCTTATACTTGCTTTAGTTATTTCGGGAAATTTCAATCATTGTGGCTCTTGGTGCGATTTTACCGAATTTGCGAAAGTCGTTTCGGGATACCTTCGATGATGCTCCCCCATTCTTTCCTTACTTTGTAAAACGATATATTAATTTTCGTTACAGAGATATCGTCGCCAGATGCTGAGATATTTTTGGTCACCATAAAATGGCGTTAAACAGTTTCATCCGAAATGTTACCGAAATAAGTAATAAAATTTGGTGATTGTTTGAAATTGTGCAAAAAGGAAAATTAATGGAAGTTTTTGTGCTGTTTATGGATTTGCCTAATTTAGTTGCTGGATTATTTAATACAGTAAAAAAAGTCTTTTGAAAATTTTTTGATTGGCGATATTTTGTTTACATGGTGAAAGCTGAGAAACATTATGACGTAGTCTTCGGCTTCAAAAACAGCAACGTTGAAAAAACTGCCAAATGCATCAGCTACGGAAATCTTTCTGCAAATATTTTGGCGATCTGCTGGTTGTTTGGATAATGAGTAAGTGTTCAATCAGCATAAATAATAATAAAAACCATTAATTACATTAAAGTTCCGTTTAAATGGAAAATCATCAGCCAAATCATGTATTATTTGCCAATCTTGTACAAAAATCTTACTTCAAGATTTGACTTGAGAAAAGCCTTGAAAAGTCACGAAAAGCAAAGATAGTCAACAATACAACAATTGTCGCTATCGACAGGGAGTTGAGATGATACACTAAATACTGTATTAAGTTGAGGAAAGCCTTCGAACATGGATCTAAAAAGCTCATAACTCGTTTTTTATTCTACTTAGAAATTTCGAACAGGTGCCATCTTCAGCAGAAAAATCAGAGCTTTCGATGGACATATAATGTAAATATGTGCAAGTATTTTTTCATCCCAATATTAGAGAATTTATACAAAAATTGTGTTTTATTGCCCCCCTAAGGGGGTTTTGCCCCCCATAACGGGACGAAAACTACCCTATGTGTTATTCTGATGCATAAGCTATATTATTGTAAAGTTTCATCAAAATCCGTTCAGTAGTTTTTGCGTGAAAGAGTAACAAACATCCATCCATACATCCATACATCCATACAGACAAACTTTCGCATATATAATATTAGTAAGATTCACTTGCACATTGAAGTAAAGTAAGCATTCTTAGTTATGTTTCATATTTCGGATATTTAGATTACAAATACTAGTGCCGTTTGGGATATTTTTCCCTAGTTCTTTATTTTTTTTAATTTTCATTTTATTTATTATTATTATTTTTTTTTTTACTGATTGAGTGTTGATATATTAACATGATAAAAGTCAGTTATTGAATATTGTAAGTTTTTGAGGTTATTCGGTAAAATTAAAAAATGCTTTTATTTCATTTTATCAGTGGCGTAAGATAGGACATGGTGACATGGTGTCCACAGGGGTCGAAGTGGTCCTATATATCCTATATTTCCTATATTTTCAAAAAAAGCATGAAAATCGTCCTATATTTCCTATATTTTTGGAAAATGTCCTATATTTCCTATATTCCTGTTTTTTATCCAATTTATTTCTTTAAAACAACAGTAAATAAACTATCTGACTTCGGATTTTTCGTCGAAAGTACGTGTGCAAACGAATTTCAAATTAAAAAAACGCAACTCACTAAATCCTGCAACAGGCATCTTCTCTCATTGGCTATAGCAATATGACGTCACTGTAGTGGGTGGAGTTTCGAGAACGAATTCTGAAGTTGGTTTTAGAATTTTGCGTTTGGCAACAGCAGTTTGTTTTGTTTTCCAGCGTGATTTTCGGTTTTTGTTTTCGCAGGTATATTTGTGTTTAGTGCATTTTCTGATCGGAATGTTCTAATAGTCTTTTTGCAATCTTTTCTTTTTGTGAAATTTTATAGCACAAAATATCTATATTTGTGCTACAAAGCATTGGTTATTTCCTGTTAGTTCTCAACACAAAGACGGTTTTTATTTATTTATATAAGCTATGTTTGTGACACTTCTATCCCTGAAAAAATTGTGAGTTGCTGTATTAATTATCAATAAATTTCACTTTGTTCTTTTTTTTTTGTCTACAAAGTACACTTTTTTCAAAAATTATTCTTTCAACTACAGGAAAGTCATTTCAGTTGTAAGTTATAATTTTGTTTGAGGGTTTTTTTTTAAAAATAAAATCATTGATGAGAATAAATAAATAATATATATGTATTATATCTTTATTCATAGCGAAACTATTCATATAATGTGTCCTATATTTGTCCTATATTTTTTGTGGAAAATGTCCTATATGTGACAAGTCGATCACTTCTACCCCTGTGTCCATGTTCGGACCCTTAGCTTGAAGCTCAAAATCAATTACTTTGTTCCTACAAAATATACGTTCCTATAAAATTAACTCCTGTGGTAATGAAAAATAAAGTTTTCATCATCTAAATCAATTTTATATATATGAATCTTAATATATAAAAATCAATGTCCTGAGATAACATATATCTATACATATATATATCAACGCACAGCCGAAACCGCTGAAGCTTCAGCCGTGAAATTTGGCAGGCATGTCCGCATGATTACGAAAGTAACCACTAAGAAAGGATTTTTCGAAATCTCAATTAGTTCAGGAGAAATTAATTAAAACCTCTTAATTTCTGCGAAATTAAAACCTGTCATTGAATTCAAATCCCTTATTTTCGAAGGCTTTCCTCCATTCAAATCATTATTCAGTACTTCATCTCAACTTTTGGTCGATAGCGAACTATAAATTTGATATTGTTTTTGTTTCTCACGTGGTTCTTCGAGGCTTTTCTCAAGTCAAATCATAATGTTTCAGTCTTTTGCTTTCATTTTTTCAAAACTAGAAACGAATTTTTTAAGAACATCATCACAGGCGGACTATCCTTTTCGGAACTCCAGCGCTCGAATACGCTACCTTGCGGTGATTTACAAAACTGCAAATGAAACTAAAACATTGCCACGTTGAGTTCCACGTGTGTCTGTTGACGTAAACACAGGCAGTTTGTTCTGAGTATTTATTAACGCAATCGATGTGTCTTAGTTTGCTTTCAGCTACAGAAATTAATTCGTCCCTTAGTAGTATTCTCGAGCTTCTCAAAATAATGTTAGTTTTCATTATTTCCTTAATAATTGGTGAAAGCGAAAATTCTGGATTAACAAACTTGGATAACGTTATACAAGGTAAAACTTTTTATTGTTTTGTATGAATTTGTAAGAATATGGGGTTTTTTTTAATCTTAAATTAATTAAACTTACCATATTTTACAGCAGCATTTAGTTGGAATGGACAGTATGCAAAATATTTTCTTGAATATATTATCGTAGAACAAAATGAATAACCGAGAAAGAATTTACTTTATTCCTTTTATTCTCAGCTGAAAGGTTTCGCCAAATTTGTTTAGGGTTATAGTTTTAGTATAGTGCGAGCAAAGTAGCCTTGGCGAGATTTCGCTTTTTTAGTTAAACCATTTTTAATTTTTATCATGAGTGGAGTAAAATGGTAGTAAGATTACAGAATTCGATAAGTGAAAAGAAATAATGGTCAATCAACTGAAAAGAAAACTACCACCATATATCCGTGAGAATTTTGTTGATGATTTGCATAACATGACACAATTAAATCGTAACTCAGAAATTAGAAAAATTGAAACAGAAAATTTTTAAATTAACCGATTCGGGGATTCGAGAGAAATAACTCAGCTACAAACGGAAAACAATAAGCACTAGCCAAGCAAGGCAAAAAAGTATCATCTTCTTTCGATAACAATTTGTAATGTCATATTGAATTTTCTAGCATTAATTGTTATTCTTGTCAGGCCACAATTATTATTTAGTTTTATCAAGAATTGATAAATATCGAATCCAACATCGTGGAAATAGCTGCTTAGAACTACGAACTACGTAGTTTGCATTAATCTTTGACGTTTAGTAATGCTTCTTGAATTCTCATTTCTTTCTACGTGGGCCAGAATATCCACAAGACTTTGAAAATTAATTTAAAAAGAATAAAGGGAAAAAATCATACGTACGAACAAAAATCACAACACTTTCAGCATTTTCTTCGTTACCATGTGCGTTTGTTTTAGTTTTTAAGTCCGCCATTAGACAGTGACTTCAGTGCCCCCTATAGTTCGTTGGAGTTGCGATTTGAATTTAGAAGAGTGAAGTTTCCTGTTAAAGTTTGCTTTGCAATAACCATTAATAAGTTACAAGGACAGACATTAAAAGTAGCAGGGACCGATTTAAGAGAAGAATTTTTTTCACACGGCCAATGTTATGTAGCTTGCTCCAAAGTCAGTTCATCAAGCAGCTTAATAATTTTAGCACCAGAAAAAAAAAATTAAATAAAAATGTTGTATACAAAGAAGTTCTTGCTTAAACATAGGTATATCAATAAAATGTGGATGGCCTGTGTTTGCAAAGATAATCAATATTTTAAAAGGATCGTTAATAACAGTTAAAGATCGGTTAAGGACAAAGGCATATATGTAAGGAGTCCAGAGGCCCCGGGATCCTCCCCAAATTAGAAAAAGTTATAGGTAATAAGTAATCATTTCTTTAAGAAGAGCTGTTTAAATTGCATTAAATATCATTTAGAATATGAAAAATTGCGAAATTTGCTTTTCCATCAACAAAATAATTTATCGTGAGAATTATTTTAAAAATAACTTCGATTTAAATTAAAACGATATCGTAAAACATACATTTTTTGCTTAAAGATGGCGCCACCTATTTTTATTTCGAAGCATAGCTTCTCAATAAAAGCTTTCATTTGTTTTGCAAAGGATGAAATTGATTGGAAATAATAATGCTGCTTTTGTCAGCAACATTCAATTAAAGATCTCATTTGCAAATTCTTATTCGTATTTAGCAGATTACAAACATGAAACACTGCGAGAGAGGACTAGCAGCATTGCAGTACGTCACAGCTTTGAAACTTTGATTGACACTCGAATAAGCCAATGAGAGGGCGTGAAATTTTCCTATGACCGAACAGGAGTAAAGGTAGCTTATATGCTACCGGATCCAGTTCAACCTTGTCGAAATTTTCCATCCCTGACTTGCATTTCCCTGCATGTCAAACATTGCCAAAAAATATTGTCAAATTATAAATAACTTAGTGAATTTTTCGTGCTTTAACAACGAAATAATGCCGTCACCCATGCCATGGCGCGAGTTTGATTGTTGGTGGCGTCAGAGCGTTACTCGATCAGTGATTTTCGCAGTTATATATATGAGGATTGCATACAGGGGCGAATACAGACTACCATTTTCAGGAAGGGTTTTGGGGTTTGGAGTACGAAACATTTCGGAACTACTTGGCTTCCAACACAAGGCACCAAATCGGCCAGGCTTGGCGAATAGTTTGGGAAAAACTTACCGGGCAGTGCTGTGGTTAGGATCTGTGTATCCGTCACAATGCTGCCAAGGTGCCAAGTAAGCTTTACCCCAGCTATAGCAGGGCATAAACGTTACTTATCAATTTCATAAGCAATGAAACGAAGAAGGTTGTCAAATGTTTACTTTTAAAAATAGTTAACAAATTGAAAAGATTACTGCAATCGTTTATATTTTATTCACGACTAGTGGTACCCGCACGGCTTTGCCCGTAATAGAAAATTAAAAGATCTTTTGGTTCGCCTGTATATTTACAAATAATGTATGGTGAATTTTCTCGCCAATTGGCTTGTGCCCATGTTACGGTTCCACGTAATGATAATTTCGTAATTTACTTCTCCATCTTATGAGAATTTTGTTCTTAAAATTGGAATAGAAAAAAAACCACATCGAATTTTCGAAAAATCGCTTGGAGGTGCACACCCCCATGCTACAAACTAACTTAGTGCCACATTTCATGAAAATCGGCAGAACGGTCTAGGCGCTATGCGCGTGAGAGATCCAGACAACCTCCGGACAGACTTTCAGCTTTATTATTTGTAAAGATAAAGATAAAGAAGTATTCAAACCCAATGTAGATGGATAATATAGTCGACGGTTTAGGAGTGAGGGTCATGACCCCCATGACCCTCCCCTTGTATCCGACATTATTTGCATAACTGAATACAGAATATCTAAGTAACTACTCACGGCAAAAGGTGACTAAAATAAAATGTGCATCAACGCCTTCATCGAGATCCGTCGTGATAGTCTGTCCCCAGACCATCCGGTCAAAATATGCCCAGCACAAAATTCCGATTTCAAACGCCAATCGAACACCCCATTCCAAAATCATCCTCTCCACTCAAAACTCGGTCTCCATTTAACGCGCCGCGAGCTGACGTAGAAGACAACAGCAAAAAACAAAAGCTTCGCCATTGTTATTCGCTCTCCCCCAGCGCAATTTCTCGGTTATGTCTGACACCCAGCTAGACGGGTGGAAATGGTAATTTCGTATTCTTCCTCTCCATTTAATCGGTTTTGTCCTTTTTCCAAAGCGCCGTAAAATAAATAAATGGACCTTTACGCAAGGGGATAATTCAGTTTTTTTTTCTTGTTTTTTTTTACTGTCGAGTTTCGGCTAAATAATTCCAAGGGCACCACAGAAACTGTTTCCGTGAAACTTTCTGACCACATTGGGCGAAAGTGCGTTCAACTTTCTCTAGACATAGGCTTGCCAGATTCCTGAAATGTTCAACCGGGACACCGAAATGCCCCCCCTCCCCCAGCGTTGCTAGTATTCAAAAGGGTACACACCTGTGGCTTATTTTTGAAGTGTTGGGCAGTTTATTCTTAATGCTATAAATAAATGGTTACAATAAACTATGAACAAAAAACAGAGGTAATAAAGAATGAAATAAGCAGATAAACTTTGAACATCTCACTTCTTAGATGTGAATATTTACATGTTTTAGTTAGAAAACACAGTTTGAATTATAAATAAACAATTGAACACTATTTAGATATTATTTTATAGGACTTTTTTAGAGTCTTTTTTTGGTTTATATCTTGTTGCAAAAATCCTCACACACTAATCTGGTTTTAATTTTATAAGTCAATATTACAAATGATAAAGTAATTATCCTAAATAATCCTTCACACCTAATAATTTTACACCTTTTTAGTCATTTATAATCAAATTTACCTTTTTTCCGGGACGCGAAGTAAACCGGCCGGGACGCCGGAATTTTGTCTGAAAACCGGGACGTCTGGCAAGCCTATCTAGACATAAAGTTTTGGGAATTTCACTCGGTTTGCGTCGATTTCATTTTCTTCGAAATACTGGGTGCAGGGCTGTTCACAAATGATGTCGCTTTGGGGGGGAGGGAGGGTGGGTGGGTAAAGCTTTAGAACTCTGAATAGTAGTCACTGGCTACTAGAGTCACAAAAAATCAGGGATTTAGAGTCATAAAAAATCTAGCTTCATGCCGCCCCTTGGCAGATTTGAAATCTGCCGTCCCAGCGCCGTGTCCAAGGGGAGGGTTTTAGGGGTTAAACCCCTCCCTTGGGGAAAAAATAAGAAAAATGAAGAAAATGTATATTTGACTTAAATTTACTTTAATGAGAAAGTTTGCGTTCAGCGTTTTTATTACTTTCTTCTATATCTAATATATAGAAGAAAGTATTGGATTCGTGCAAATTTTCGAATTTCGAATTTTGACGGATTCGAACGTTTTGAGGTGTGCTGAGTCCATTTCGACTATTTTTGGAAAATGTCTGTCTGTCTGTGTGTGTGTATGTGTGTATGTATGTGTGTGTGTATGTGTGTGTGTCACGTCTGTGTGTGACCAGTTTTTTGTGGCCGCTCTACAGCAAAAACTACCGCATGAAATCGAACGAAATTTGGTACACATATGTGCCCCTATGTGATCTTGTGCCCATTGGTTTTTGGCGCGAATTCCTCCAAGGGGGGTGGAGCAATGGGACGTTTTTTGAGTTACGCGTGCTTGCTATTCCTCAGGAAGTAACTGGCGGAATCAAACAAAATTTGGTCCATATGTTGCCATTAACAGGAGCAGGTGCTGATTCAATTTTGGTGTCAATAACTCAAAGGGGGGTTGAGCTATGGAACGTTTTTTTGTCGTCAATTGTGACTGCTGTATCTCAAGAAATAATAAACGGAATGAAAGAAAAATTTATCGACAAGTAGCCCTTAGTGAGTATAAGGGCTGATTTTATTTTGGTGTCAACAGCTAAAAAGGGGGTAGCGCAATCGCCCGTTCTTTTTTTTCCATTGTGAGTGCCCTATCTCAAGAAGCAATGCTACGTTCTGGTTGAAATTTGGAATATATGTTAATCCATATGTAAACAGGCTTTGGTTCAATTTTGACGCCAATCGCTCCAAGAGGTGTTGATTTTTTTTTTTTTCTTTTTTTGCGAATAAAAATAGCTTTATTAATGCAACAAGTCTCATCTGTAAAGAGTACTTGGAATAAAAATAGCTTTATTAATGCAACAATAAGAAAGATAAATCGTAATCATAGACGAATAATAAGAGTAGACCGAGCTATGGCAACCCTTTTGCTGCTCATAAATCAAACCATGTGACTGGTGGATATCCTAGCAACAGCGGGCGTTAATCGTAGCAGACGATCAACGCCAACGCGAAATAAAATAAGTAGAATTGGTGGAACACGGAAGAATGATCTTTTATGGAGTCCGATTTGTAAATTTGTTATTTTAAGTTGTAAATATTTTGTTAATATAGTGAGTTTTTCCGTTTAGATAGCATTGTGCATTTTCTTTAGTCAATTTCAATAACTCTCTAAGCAATAAAAGATGCAAGCGACCAAGAAGAATCAGCAAACGGTAAGATTTTTACCTACAGTTTCAATTTAAAATACCGATTAGTACATTTTTGCGTTAACGCAAAACGTTTACGCCATTTCGTTCACGCCAACGCTGACAGCTCCAAATGAAATAAAAGTTACCGAAAACAGATCAAAAACTATTACTAATGTCAAAATAATGCATAACTAAAAGAAAAACAGTTCAATCTCTGCACCTGGAAGTTTTTTTTAATGAAAACACATTGTCTTAAAATACATGTCGAGTGCCAAACTATAGATAATGCTGCCATCTAGCAACCATGCTGCCAAAGTCTTCGCCAAGCCCTTCCACTAGTCACATGATACATCTATGAACCAATTTTCTTTATCAGCAAGAATGAGAAAGCTCGGTCTACTCTTATTATTAGTCTATGATCGTAATAGATTGTCGTCTGCGTATTTCTCGTGATTTTAATTGTATGGAAATGATCGGAAATATTATCTCAATGATTTAAAATTTTTAACTGTTGCCATCTTATGTTTGTTAACAAATAAAATATTTGTAATTAATTCAAGCAAGGCTTTTAAAATAACTTTCAATTTTCGCTCTTTGCTTTGCTTTTGCAATAATTCAGACATCGGGATGGTCGTCAAGTTTTTGCATGTGTAATTTTGCTTTTGTTGGGAATATTGCTTCCTCGTCAAGCATGGGGAGGGATCAGAAAAAGGAAAAATATAGAAGAAAGTTTCGTGATGGCCACAACATACTAGTTTTATTTTAATTTTCTCTCTGAAGTTTTTTGCGATTTACAACTGCTAAAGCCTTACAAACTGATGTAATATTTCGGAAAAAGTATGGGGGACGAACCGCTGAATGATCTACCAATGCAAAGAAAGAATATTGCTTATTGTAAGGAGCTTATGGTGAATTTGGCATATGTTACATCTATGAAAATGCATTAGTGATTGTGCTTGGCTATGTAATTTGCATCTGCAAAGAGCTCTTTCTTGTTTAGTTTATTAAGCATTATTTCAGAACATAACAACCTGATATACATTCTACATTATAAAAAAATTTGTGAAGAGTTTTTAATACTCATTGCAAAATACTACATAGTAAACAGATTTAATTAAAAAGAAGCAAGCAAAGTTTGATTAAAGCAAATCTGTCAAACGAAGGAATACTTTGGTAACTTGTACAGCTAGAGGTATCCTTCAAGAATACAGCAGTCCTTACATGTGAATAAACGCCATACTGGGATCGGCAATTAGTCGTGAAACTAAAAGCTGTAAGGGGGTTGAATTCCCCCCCCCTACTGGTAAGATTAAAACCCCTCCCTTTATGAAAATCTGGACACGGGCCTGAAAGCCGTCCCCTCCATTTTTAGTGATTTATCCAAGGTCAATTTAAATACTAAATAGCACTTATTTTCACGATCCTGTCGTAATAGAGAAAATTTAAGACTCGCGAAACGTTTCACCTTTATATATTACTAGCAGTACCCGCACAGCGATGCCCGTGCTAAAAATTTCAAAAATTAAGGACGAGACGGTTTTTTCAATATAACTTTGTACAAAAGCTTTACAAATCAACACATTTAATACCGTAAGATCCCCAATACGTAAGGACATGTGTAATGCAAGCAACACTTACTAAAAGAGAAATCAGAGGGATAAAAAGAAGCTTTATTTAAAAAGTAGCATGGAGCGCAATGCGACTGAAGGCCGAAACACCCCTGTGATGGGTGTCCAGCAAGAAACGTCCGGTCTTTTGTAGGGGATATGATCTCCCCCGACTGCTAGGCAGGTTTCACAGCGTCTGCTCATGCTGAGAATGAGGGTGTCAATGAGTTGTTGAGGCATTGCTGCCCATTCGTCTTGCAGCGCCAATCGAAGCTCCCGAATCGTTACTGGTGTTAAGGTACGAGCTGCCAAGCGTCTGCCTAGAAAATCCCATACATGCTCGAAGGAATTGAGATCCGGAGATCGTGCCGGCCAATCCATACGTTCAATATCCTCACTCTCTGAGAGCTGTTCGGCAGCTACTGTGCGATGACATGGTGCATTGTCGTCCATGAAAAGGAACTGTGGACCCATAGCGCCTCTAAAAAGACGCACATATGGAAGAAGAATCTCGTTACAATAACGGGTTCCGTTGACTGAACCTGCGTCGAAGATGTGAAGGTCTGTACGACTACCAAGCATGATGCCTCCCCAAACGAGAACACTGTGACCTCCATACCTGTCCCTTTCAATGATGTTCGAGGGATGATTGCGGCTTCTCCGCTCTCTCCAGATAAGTATGCGATGAGAATCGCTACTCAGACTGAATCTGCTCTCATCTGTAAAGAGTACTCGTCCCGATTCATTGTCTCTCCAATTCCGGTGTTCCCGGCACCACAGAGAACGCCTTCTCCGATGGGCAGGCGTTAGAGGTACACACCGTATAGGGCGTCGTGCAAACAGACCACCAACGTGCAGTCTTCTGGCCACGGTAAAACGCGACATCGGTTGTCCAGTCGCCTGTGTCGTGTGTCTAGCGATTTCTCCCGCTGTCTGCCGCCTGTTTCTTCTGGCCTGCAAGACCGGTCATCTGCGGGTGTGGTTCCTCGTGGACGACCACTACTGAACCCCCGGATAGCTGTTCCTGTAAATTGAAATTGTCTCCAAAGTCGTGAAACGATGCTGTGAGCAATTCCGAACTCTGCAGCCACACTTGTCACACTGCAGCCTTCCTCCAACTTCCCAATGATTCGACCTCGGGTAAAAGCATCCAGATGTCGTCTAACAGATTGATTATTCGCCATTTCTCGCTGAGGCAGCAACTCGGTGTGATTTTAACTGCTATACGGCGTGCAATCTCTTTGCCAGAAATACTGATCTTACACCGACAACATGCTTTATACTACTCAGACACTCCCCCATTACGTCTGCCTGCATATCTGCGCATGTGCTACCGTACATCACCTTACTTAATCTCCTTATTGGTCTTTCTGTCCGCTCTGCCTCTTCGCTCAGCTGATATGCTAATTTTTCGACTTCGTCCTTAATTTTTGCACACCAGTGTAAGTCCGTTGAATAAAAAACATTGACGCCCCCTCCGCCTCTGATGTGAAATGATCATTTTTCTTTGTAAAAAATGCGTGCACACTTTCTCAAAAAAAAAAAAAAAAAAAAAAAAAACCTATTAAAGTTTCTTTGGAATTAGAAACTTTTCGTCAAATCATTAAATTAGATTTACAGTTGCTTTAAAACTCTAGTTAGCGAGTGAAGCGGTTTTTACTGCAATTTAATATATTTCGCAAAATAAACAAAAAAAGACATCAAATAAACCAAACCTTTCAAATGTAAAAATAATTCCGCCACTCTATTGTTTACTGCCAAACTCGCCCAGCAACCACGCTATCATAATCCATCCGTCTAACGAAAAAAAAAAGAAACATCCCGTCGAACATTCAAAAATCATCGTCAGAAAAAAAGAAGAAAATGTCGTACATTTCACTCGGATAAAAACAAATCAAAAGTTTCTTTTCCCTCAAAACAAATCGCCAAAAAATGAATTACATTTACGGTTGCTTTAAAACAATAATCCTAGACTGAACTGCTCAGCGCCTAACGCACCAAGCGACCACGCTACCGGAACCCAACCCTTTTGCGAGTGAAGCGGATGTTTTTTCTTTGGCAATAATAAATGTTTCGCCAAACAAACAAAAAAAGTATAAAATCACATTAACAGTAACTTCCAAATCTTTACATACTCCTGTTTGTGAAAATTGCAACACCACGAAGGACTTACGCGAGTGAGCTGAAAATTGCAGGAAATGTAAAGTAGGGCATGATATACAAATGATTACAATTGCAGAACGGTAACGCATGGGTATGCTGAGCAGCGCCCCTTGAACGGCGGATAGAGCCATCACCGTACTAGAGTCAATGCCTGTTAACTGGCAACGATACATTTGATGACGTAAGCGCAGTTTACCTTTAAAATTTCTCTCAACGATTCCGGTTATCACAAGTTTGCCATTTCAACTGCGCTTGCGCGCGGACTTTGCCGATTTCAAAAATCTTGTTCAAACTAATTAAAAACATTTTAAATTTGTTAATAAATATGAGATAACAACAGATAAAAAATAGAAATTACAAAGTTTTCTTTGATTTATTTTTAGGCCTCGGTAAAGATTGAGTTTTGCGTCTTAATTATGAATGGATTCGGAGTCTGATTTTTCTATCAAACAAATGCCCTTTTCAGGGCCAAATTTTTAACCTCAGAAGAGCGTACTCGAATTGCAGCATCACTTCTAATACAAAGCCGAACCCTCAACCTAAATACAAATGTATAATACTAAGCTATTTACGCCTAACGTAAAATATCCGCAAAAGACGGATATCTGCACTCATATTCCAATCATTTTTGAAGTACATAACAAGTTTTATGTTTACGTGAAATAAGTATTTCCAAACCAATAAATATTGAAGTGTCATTTTTCTCTTTTCATTATAAAGATTATCAGTTATTCATATCCGTAGTTACATATAATGTATCCGGAAATCGCTCTGAAAATATTCTAATCGCATTCATTAATTTGTTGGGACTCTAGCTCAATCTAAATATAAACAACACGAAATCTTAAAACAGAAAGTTCAAAAAGCTAAGTCCGTGCGCAAGCGCAGTTGTAATGGCAAATTTGTGATAACCGGGATTTAACGTCTAGTAATAAATATGAGATAGCAACAGATAAAAATTAGAACTCACAAAGTTTGCTCTGATATACTTTTTAGGCCTCGGAAAAGATTAAATTTTGCGTCTTAATTATTAATGGTTTCGGTGTCTGATTTGTCTGTCCTTTTTCAGGACCAAATTCTTAACCTCAGAAGAGCATACTAGAATTGCAGCATTACTTCTAATATAAAGCCGAACCGTCAACTTAAATAAAAATGTATAATACTAAGTTGTTTACGCCTAACGTAAAATATCAGCAAAAGACGGATTTCTGTACTAATATTCTAATCAATTTTGAAGTACACAATGTGTTTTACATTTATGTTAAATAAATATTTCCAAACTAATAAATAATGAAGTGTCATTTTTCTCTTAAGATTATCAGTTATTCATATCGTAGTTTCATGTAATATATCACGAAATCGCTGTGAAAATATTCTAATCGCATTCATTAATTTGGTGAGACTCTCACTCAGCCTAAATATAAAGAAGCAAACTAAATCAAAACAGAAAGCCCAAAAAGCTAAGTCCGCGCGCAAGCGCAGTTGAAATGGCAAATTTGTGATAACCGGGATTTAACATCTAGTTAAAATTTCTCTTTAGTCCAACGAAAATCTTTTTGGTCCATAAATGTATTGTCTATCTTCGTAAAGGAAATTACTTTTTCGTTCCCAAAGGAGAGCTAAAAACGTCATTTTTGCCCTGGATCTATACGAAGTGATCCATTGGATGTTAGATTTGGGAAATATTGCTAATTAGTTATAATAACAACTTTGAATCCGATTCATAAATGTGGTTGCAGCAGACTGTAAATGAGTCCTATAGCTCCATGTGAGTTTTGTAGTATTGTGAATGATTATTTTTATGATGAATTGCCGAGTGAGATGCACATAAGTAATATGTCTCATCTTATTGATGTTTTACCTCAAGTACAAGTACATAATGATGACAAAAAAATATGATTCTGTGTCGCCTGGTACATTATAGTTAACTGGACATTACATTTTCTACATTAAAGTTTCAAGTGTGATGTCGGCTCAAGAAAAACTGACCGTCGATGGAAAATTACCTTTGAATTCCTCGCATCGTTAGATTAAAAAACTCCTGACAGAGAGGGCTAATTTACCTTTATCCCGCATGTAAGAAATGTAGTAGTTTTGTATAGCTACAGCATTAGGTATTCAAAAGTTGCTACCTTATCCAGTTGGGTAAGTATTTTTGAAGTGTTTACAAAGAAGTGTTTTGAAAAGTAAAAACTTGCCAATCGACAATGTTATCACTCAATGAGTATTATTTTGATTTTCCCCCCCCCTAGCCAACAGTCTTTGAACTAATTTAATTCTATAGTATAGTAAATAAAGGAAAGTTTTAGCTAACGAAACCTGTTATTGTATTTTGAAAAGTTGTTGCTGTTGCTACGTCTAAAACAAATCTTAGAAACGAAAGTTTCTGACACTGAAGAAACAGCCTTAAAATTTGGTTAAATTAGTTGGGGATTTATTTCAGAAGAACCTTTCACGGTTTTCATTCAGCTTGTTTTTTGCTTGGCGGATAATTTTCTTTTCAATAGCTTAATTCAATCATTAGGCGAACTACTTTTTATTTTAGCGCAACATTTATTCTTATTTAATGGTTCGTTTTATCAGAAGTTCATTAATAAACAAAATAATGCATGGATCGCCAAAAAAAGTAATTTCATTGTAATTTATTCAAACTTGGCAACAGTAAATAAAATTAAAAATAATCGCCAAGAGGAAAAATATGCCTTTTGAAACTGTACTTCTGTTACACTAATACCTGCAATACATTTACGATATATATTTTCTGTATAAAATATGGTATAACTTTGATATACCCCCCAACCCGATAATTACGCGCCAAATCTGGCACTCCCTACGGACTTTTTAGGGTTGGTATTTCTCATTTTGGTGTTGCCAATTTAGGTTTTTTCAGCTTTTAGGCTTTTGCTATTGCCAAATTTAGTATTTTCTTGAATTTTGTACCATTTTTTGAATTTTTTTTTAAAGTTTTGTGGCAGAAATTTTTGGATTTCATATATGTTTTAGTTATTAATTATTTGTATTTAGCGAGAATCCATCTTGGCGAGAAAAAAAAGGCGCCAAAAACAGGTATTTTGCTTGGCGAGAAAAAAAGTCGCCAAATTTCCGATTTTGGGGGGGGGGGTATATCAAAGTAGTTCCTAAAATATATATGTAGTATAATTATAATTTTGAAATTTGAAGATTTTCCGTTTTCCTCTTAATAAAAATAAGAAATGTTTGCCTTTGATTAAATTGCTGGTACATTCAAACTTTTTATTTTAAAGTAAATCCTTTACCTTTCTTAAAAAGTTAAGTGTTCATAATGTCTTCCTTATCAAAAGAAAGTTCATTTTCAGGGTCAAATATTTTATTCTATGTTGAAGGTGAAGACGTGAAAAGCAATACTGTTTCAAATCACACACTATAACAAAAACATACCACAATATAAGTTGCATCATAATATTAAAAGTTCCATAGAAATGTAAAACTTGAAAAAGAGGAGCAAGCATAAACGACATTTTCTTGTTTCGCCAAGGTAGAAAATAAACAAGTTGCCAAGTACAGTAGTTAAGTGACGCACCTATTCGCAACTCCAGCGCTCGAATACACTACCTTGCGGTGGTTTACATAAAAGCAGAAAAAAAAAAAATTAATTTGAATTTTGACATCTTGAATTCAAATTATGTTTTTCGCAATCACGAGTGTGTGTGTGTGTGTGGGGGGGGGTGATATGTGTGTTTGTGTGTATGGGGTATGTGTGTGTAGGAATGTGTGTTTGTGTCTGTGTGCAGGCATGAAAGTGTGGGTAGTTTTGTGTGTGTGTGTAGGTTTTTGTGTGTGTATATGTGTAAGTGTCTGTATGTATGTGTGTTTGTGTGTGTGTGTGTGTAGTTGTGTATGTATGCGCGTGTGTGTAGGACATGGATGCAACCTGGAGACGGCTTTCGCTACAGGAGCAGCAGTGTGAGGAGCCCGCCTGTCCACGGTGAAGGTGCAGAGGGTGGCGGTGGGAAAAATGATAGGACATCAAAACAGTCAAATGAAAGCAATAAGCAATCGTGATTGCTCAAAAATACTTTGAATTTTGACACCTTGAATTCAAATTATGTTTTTCGCAATCACGAGTGTGTATGTAGGCGTGTGTGTTTATGAGTGTGTGTGGGGGGGGGTATGTGTGTGTAGGCATGTGTGTTTGTGTCTGTGTGCAGGTATGAGTGTGTGGGTAGTTGTGTGTATGAGTGTTTGTGTGTGGGGGGGGGGAATGTGTATGGTAGGCATATGTGTTTGTGTCTGTGTGCAGGCATGAGTGTGTGGGTAGTTGTGTATGTAGGTGTCTGTATGTATGCGTGTATGTGTTTGTGTATGTAGGTGTCTGTATGTATGTGGTTGTTTGTGTGTACGTGCGTGTGTGCGTAGGATATGGAGGCAAACCTCCCAGATAGCATGCTCACTTGCGACAAGTTTGATTTTTTCTTGATATTATCTTGTTGTGTCAAACTTGACGTGACTGGTTGGCGGCAGACTTTCAGCAAGTTGGGCGGCACCACCGTAAACTACTCTTGCAAACGCTCGTTTGATGGACACTTGTTTCAATCCGGACACCCAGCGCATGCGCGGTAGTACATAGTCTACGGTTCGGCGCCAAACACGGAGAAGCAAACGAACGAAGCAGGGAAGGGAGCCATGATGGATTGACGAAGTAAGCTGCACGAGCAGAGAAAAGGTATTTGGCAGTTTAATATTTATTCAAATGCAATTTTCTTTAAATTGTAATTCAGAAGAATGCACTGGTGTTTATATTTTTTTACTATCACGATTCGCGTCAAAGCATTTCTTTGTAGCGTAGCACATGTTTCAAGCTCAATGTTAAGCGTTTAAACTTGATGTTTATGAATAATTTTGAATATATGCATACAGCATGGCTTAAATACAGTTGGTAGCAATTTTTATTTGACAGATTTTATCAAACCGCATGTTTTAATTCGATCGACTGTCGATGTCTTAAAACGCCAAAATAAAGTTTCAAACTCTAACTCAAATATACCTTAGTTTTTATTTTTTATTTTTTTAACGTTATGTTAGCATATTGAATCCTTTCTTTAAATTAAAAGTAAATTACTTCATGCAAATAAAATGAAAATCATTCCTAAAACAAAAGCAAATCAATAAGTATAGTTACTGGGAAACTTTGTTTATCTGCAATTTTGCAAAACTGATAACTTAACATTTGACCATCTGAGAATGTTCTTTTACATTAAAATTAAGTGGAATGTGATAATATTACAAAGTAACAGTTTGAATTTTTTTGTACTATGGTGATATACTACATAGTCTATTCCAGTCAAGAAAAAAATACCTCTGAAAATCAAAGCATATGATAATACAAGCAATTTTCCAAAATTGATATTCAAATTGTAATGTTTTGTTGTGTCGAAAATTATTTTTGGTGTTATTAAATCATAAAGTTCTTGTAATTAACATTTTAAATATTAATTGGGAACTCCGAATATTCTGTGCAGTATTTATTTAATTAATATTCAGCTCATTTGTATTTTTAATGTTTTTCATATTTAATCAATTGCATGCGGGGCAAAGTGAAATAATTCATTTCATTTACTTATTCAGTCATTTACCAAATCACATACGCATTCATCAATTAACTAATTTTTCCTTAATTAAATAATTCACTTATTAATTCACTCTTTCACTTATTTTTTTATGCATTCACTCTCTATTTTTTCACTCATATATTTTCTTTGTATCAATTAATAAATTAATTTATTTATTAGTTTGTTTCATTATCTTTTCATTAAGTGAATTATTATTTATTTGATCATTATTTTGTTCGAAAAAATTTCTCAAAATCAAATAGAAAATATTTTATTTTTCACGTTGTCCCATGGAAAAAAAAAAAAAAAACGGGAAAAACTTCTGCTTTTTCTCGAAGGCTAAATTTTACTGCCAATAATAAAAAATAATGTTTTGACACAAGTTTTATTTTATGTGTAATGTTATTTCTTTATATATTGCAAGTTTCAAAACAAATTTCCTATTTGTTGATTTTGAAAAAGCTCAGTCATCACTTAACCATTTCGCTTTACCCTGTATTCCCCTACTATTTATTTTGACTTTTATTTTTTGTTTTATATTGAAACAGTTCTTGAATCAGGTGTAATTTTTTGTCTGATTAATGCTATACGACAAATTCAAATATTTTTATTAGTATAAAATTGAAAAAAAAACTGGGCATTTAAAATTTTTATTCCGACATGTTTTTTTTTTTTTTTTGTTTGTTTTGACAAACATACCCAGCAGAGCATGTTAAAATTTTTAAGAATTTTGTAGTCCTGACCTATTATTGTATATTTAAATTTGTTAAAATTCTACTGTAACTTTTACTCTTGTTAAACTTATTTAAGGTACCATAGAGTCTCGAAAATCAGATGTAGATGCAGGGTTCGTACGCTCCGGGAATTCCGGGAAAACCGGGAATTGTCAGGGAAAATAACACTGTCAAAAATGTCAGGGAAAAGTCAGGGAGTTTTCAAATTTTGTCCTCCAAAAATTTTTTTTCCATTTTTTTCCCAAGGAATTAAGTACTATGAGATCTAGTCTTCGTTTTTATTGTGATTTCACGAAAAAAATTGTAAATTTTTATCTAAACCGACGCTGGCACTTAAAAACTGCAATCGAAAAATGAACGTTTTTTTTTTTCACAACGAAAAATGCGCCAAAAGAGCGAATATTTTCTTGCATGGAGTCAGTGAGGGGAACGCATTTCTTTCTACTGCCTAAAGTTTTAGATGGGTTGCCACAACATTCTGTTCGGTTCAGGGTTCGTACGCTCCGGGAAAACTTGGAATTATCAGGGAAAATGTCTTAGTCAAAAATGTCAAGGAATTTTCCAAATGTGTCCCCAAAATTTTTCTTTTCCCAATTTTTTCCCAGAGAATTTCGTTTTATAAGATCTAATCTTCATTTTTATCAATGTATTTAAAAAAAATTGTAACAATTTTAAAGCAATGAAAAAAGTGGCGACACAAAAAATCTTCAGCAGCCGCCATTTTTGGCTCTCAGTAGTTCCCAAGGGAAAAAAAATCAGGTGAACAGCAATTATGCACAAACTCAACAGGAGAGAAGACAATTTACTGCTTCGGAAGCACAACCTGTAGATGGGAGAGTCGATCGGGGAAAATCTTTTTTTCTTTTTTTTTTTTTTTATTATTATCGGAAAATCATTTCAGCTACGTGTGAAACGTAGTCGCCATCTTTGGTCATTCACAAGATGGAGATACGATCCAAAAATGCCTAAGTTTCTAAAAACAAAGCAGAATTGGATGTTTTCTTTAATTGAAAACTGATGAAAACAACAAAAATGGTCTGCAAATTGTTTTTCTATTATTATTTGAAATAATTTTCTTGAGAAATGAAAAATTTTGTTCTTAAAACTTAATCTTGTCCTCACTGCCTCGGACGCATATGTGATAAAAACTTTTCAATGAATTGTAGTTTCATGAAGATTTATTATTTTTTAATTGCCTTCATGCAACAAATTAAAAAAAAGTTATTTCTTATTTTTGGGCATAGCCGCCATATTTGGTCATTCCCAATATGGAAGTACACAAGACTTTTTCAAGTGCCTAAGTTCCCTAAAACGGCATTGGATGTTAATTGCAATGCAAACTATTGAAAACAACACAAATTGTGCCCTTTTTTTCCGGATAATTTGTAATTATTTTCTGGAGAAATTCAAAATTTAATCTTCATAAATTTTTTTTTGTTTTAATTGATTTAGACTCTTATGTGCTAAATACTGACTATTTTGCTTTTATTGTAGTTTTTTAAGGATTATTAATTATTTATTACTACTTTTATACTACAAATCCAAAAATCTACTTATTATTTTAAATTTTTCACTTTGACGCCATATTTGATCGTTTGCACAATGGAAGTAGACTTAAACTTCCAGAAACAGAATTGGACGTTTATATCAATGTGTAATATTGAAAATAACATTAAATGTGCAAAAAGTTATGAATTTTTGAAAATTAACTATTACTTTCTGGAAAAGAAAGTTTGAAATTTTAATGTAAGCGTCCTTTAATATGTGAAAAAAAAAAAAAGATTATTGGCATTGGCCTATGATTGGCGGATGTTGATTTTTGTTACTATGCATTACATGGTATGCCGATTGATGCAACAAGTTAATCATATTTATACTGAAATTTAGCATTGCATTTTGCTCAATATGTTTCGTGTAACCTACTTATAAGAAAATAAAAAGTATTGTAAACCAAAAGCAGATGCTAAAAGGTTGCTGCAGGACTACAGCAAAACGCTATAATATTACACGCGACATCAAAGAAACGCTAAAATAAGTTGAAAGTACTCTGTTTTCAACAAATAGTAAACAAATTAAAACAATTTTAAACAAAATGTTTAAAAAAAACCTAAAATTTTGACAGAGAAAACAAACGAAAAAAAAACCAAGTTTTTTTTTTTTTTTTAAATCTAAGGGAGAAGTTTCAGTTCTTCTGCATCGCTACTTTAAACAATTTTAATTATTTTGAAAATATTACTATTTAAACCTAAATTTTGAATGAAGCGAGTAACCTGGAATTTTCTAAAAAACAACCTGGAAAACCTGGAAAAGTCAGGGAACTTTTTTTAACCAAAAGTGTATGAACCCTGTAGATGGCTCATGCTTCCTCGGATTACAACGTAGCAAAATATTTCAATTTTCAGACGTTAATGAAAATCATTCCATTCTAACTAAAAATGTAACTAAAAACATTAAGCACCTGAAATAGAGCAGAAACCAGAACTTTTAAGACTTTTGTATTTTAAATATTCGGTTTGTCTGCTGAATAGGCAGTGTACTGAATACCAACTGAATATTCAGTGTATCACTAAAGCGTTAGTTTTGCTTCAATCTATATATTAAATAAAATTCATAATTTTGTTAATTCATTGCAAATTGTATTCCTCTTTTTTTCCTGAATACCTAGTAAATTTATCCATTTTACCACCCTGGCAGTGCCAATGAGAGGCCTTGTCAGCTTAGTCGGAAACTAGCGACCCGTCCTTTGAAGGGGCCCGGTTTGGAATCGCAGTAGACTTTAACAAGCTAAATGGGGGGACGGGGCCCGGCGATAAAACCGACAAGTGGCTTGCCTTAGCTCACGGCTGCCTTGCACCCTGGATCAATCGTACCTTTTTTTTGTAAAAACTTCTAGACAGAATATCTACGAATATACTATTTGTTCTTCTCATTGAAGAAATATTTTATATCAAATTAAAATGCAGTAAAAATTAAATGTATGATCTTTTGTGAAATATTGATTATAAGCATTTCAAATGAATGTGTTTTCTTTACCAGTCTTCAATCCCAATTTTCAAAATATTGATGTATATTTCATTCAGTATAAATTTTGCACGAAGTAAAATACTGCCATTATTGTTATCAGGACCCTCTCAGTTTTCTGATAGGAACTTCAAATTTTACCGACTGGTGAAATATGGTTATTTACACTTGGGGGGGGGGGGAGACTTGTGAACATGGCATGTTTTACATAACATTAATCTTGAAAAAATCTCAAATAATAGCAGTCCCAGTACTCGATCTCTTGGACAAATATTTGGAACAATGAGATTTATGTTTCTCAGGTCGAAACTTCTTCCTTTGAGCAGAGCAGCTGTTTTATGTAATTTCACCGTTTTCTTTTACTTGGGAAAACATATTTTAAATTGTTTAGTCAAACTTCATTATTGCAAATCGTTATATTGTTCTTCAAAATATGATGCATGTCCTGCATTTTTTAATCATGTTATATGTGTCCCAGGCCTGTTTATATGTACTCCCCAAAAAGGGCACATGTAAGCAATTAAAGACATTTTTTAAAAAGTCCATGACACAAAGAAAAGGCTACCTATTTAATCTTGGAGATATTTTGGTGTTGCGAAATTGATAATATTTTTTTGAAATTAAAGAAATGTAAAAAATTGTTCCCATGTGTCCCTTTCCCCCCTACAAACCAATGAAAAGGAATATTTGAATATTTAAAAACTTGCAATTTTATCTCCAGATTTGCCAAATCATCAGCTAAAATTTGCTGAATATGGCATTTTGACTAATACCTTCTTTCGGGGCATTCTGATTTTTGTAAATGAATGTACTTTTCTCGTGGCAAAACTTCAAGTAAGATGCAGTGCACATATAATGACATATTTATGTGTTCACTTTTTAATTGTTTTGATTTTGTTCTTGCTTTTGTAATCAAGTATTAATTCTACTTTTTCCTCCTTTTTTCGAAAATATCCTACTTTTTGACACTGAAAATGTTCTATGAGCTCTGTAAATTTAATGCTATCTTTATAGACATGTTTGTTGCACAACATGATTTACATTTGCACTGATTATTGTTAACTATTTTGAGAAGCTGTTTTAAAGAAATGGTTTAAAATTTAAAAACATTTCTTTGAGATCTATATACCAAATAAGAAAGGAAAAACATAACTTTTGTGTTTAACACGAGGCTTGAAATATACCTGTGCAGAATGATTATTCTGATAATTATTGTAGGATTTTTTTCCTTTATCGAAAGAAAGTTTGCTTGAATAATTTCTTTTTTGCCTGTGGATTGCCAGATGATTTTATATGTTTAATATGGCTTTATTTCGGAATTCAAATTAAATTGAATATATAGCTTAACTGTAACTTAGTTTAGCTTTTAGCAATAACTTGTTTTTATTATTCAAAATATTAGCTCCATTATTAATATTTGTCTTCAATTTTAAAACTAGTTATATTTCCATAAAATAATTTTAGTCGATAATTTCAAAATAGTATTCTTGTTTGTTGACTTTACCTTGAGCTCTGGTTAAATGTATTAGCAAATATAGCATGTCCTAGTGAATACATAAATTATTCCACATAGGATTATTCCACATCCATTATTATACATAGTTTATTCATCATAGCATGTCCTGTTGTTTATTCTTATGTTTTTTTTATAGCTGCTTGTCAAAGGGTGTATAAGGATATATGACAGCTGGCATCAAGAAATAATGTGAGTTTTTGAGTACAACATTTTTATTTTTATTAATAAACTTCATAAATAGGATTTTTTAAAGCTGGGTTGTCAGGTTTTTGACTAGTAAGTCTTTCTCAGTGTAAACTCTTGCACCTCTAGTCAAAAATGTTTACCATATCATAGTAACCGCAACCTATCATATTTCCCAAGTTTTATTGAATGGCTTTATATAAAGTATTCAGCAGCAGAATAATTACTTCCCCTCTTATTTGCTTTTAAGGTAAATATTCATTTTCAATTTACTTTTAGGGGTCAAATATGTGTGCATAGATAATACTTAAATGTATTTAATGTTTGGCAAAAAACACTTAGAGGTAAAAATGATTGTTTTTTTTAAATAAGTGCATTAATTATAAATACTTTTAAGTTAATTGGACTGACTAGATAGTAAATAATTCTGAAAATAACATTAAAAAAGAATATCATGCACTTGTATATGAGGTTAGCTCTTTTTGAAAATCTTATATATATACATCGCATTTAGCATGTAAGCTAAATTAATGCATTTCGGCTATATCAAATATATATGCCAGCTTGAATTTTTAAAGAAAAGGGGGGAAAACACAAAAATTTTTGAATATGCATTGAAAATCAGATTTTAAACTTATCATTTCATTTTACTTCCTATCAAGTTTAGACCAACCAATTACCCATTTAAATTTTCAGCAGGGTTTATGACAGCTATTGCAAGTTTTTAATTTGTATATTTTTTCAGCATATTATTCAGCAAGCTTTTGTTCGCAAGCAAATTTGAACGATTGGAGATTTTTTAGTTTAAACCGGTATTGTATTTCCGTCATGTTTACAAACCTAAGCTTGTTTGGAAGTAATAAATCTTACAATTTGTGTGGGGAATGCTACAAGTAGGTGTTGACAAGTCAGGATTTTTGCTTTGAGGAGAACTCACCAAATTAATTTTTTTTTTTTACTATTTATGTGGAATGTGAAGACTGGATTATGCTATTAAACTATCATTTCTAAATTTTACTTAAAACAAAGTATGTCTTCTTTCAATAAAGATTTTCAACAAACGTGAAATATTCAGTACTAGTGGTATTCGCACGGCTTTGCCCGTAATAGAAAAATTAAATGATCCTTTGGTTCGCCTGTATATTTACAAATAATATATGGTGAATTTTTTCGGCAGTTGACTTGTACCCATGTTACGGTTCCACGTTATGATAATTTCGTATCTCGCCAATTGGCTTGTGCCCATGTTAGGTTCCACGTTATGATAATTTCGTAATTTACTGGTTCATCTTACGAACATTTTGTTCTAAAAATTGGAATAGAAAAAGAACCACATCGAATTTTCGAAAAATCGCTTCGAGGTGCACATCCCCATGCTACAAACTAACTTTGCCAAATTTCATGAAAACTGGCCGAACGGTCTAGGCGCTATGCCCGTCACAGAGATCCTGACAGACAGAGGAACTTTCAGCTTTATTATTAGTAATTTTTTTTTAAGTTTGCTGATACAGTGAAACCTGTGTAAGTTGACCACCTGCGGTGCACTACTTTAATGGTCAACTTACAGAGTTTGATTTATATGATAAGGGCTAATTCCGTGCGTGAAAAAAGCAGTCAACTTAAGACAGGTGGTAAACTTACAAGGGTGGTCAACTTCACAGGTTTTACTGTACCTACTTTTAGTTATTCTCTTAGGTGTTTTGTTAGGTACTTGGTGCTTGGTTAGGTTCTTCCATACATAATTTTCATCATGTTCACCAACAATTCCATCAGTGTTAAACTTAATTTTTATTATTATTTTCATACTTTAGCTGAATTAAATTTTAAACATCCATATGAGGCAGTGAGATTGCATAACTCCGTAGCTCTGCAAAAAAAGTTATTTTGCTCCGCATTTCCACAGTCGAGCGTTCAAAAGCATGAGGCATGACATAGTGCTTAAAACTGTCTTATTAAGTAAACAATAATTATTTTTATGCCAGTGTTTAAAATGATTATTATAGCTCAAAAATAATTTTAGATAAGTGTTTTTGGGATTTAAAGTTAGTTTTTTGTTGAATTTTATGCAAAATACCGATCTGCTCCTCAAATTCACCACAGATCAGGGTTGAGTTTTGGACTGTCTAAAACTGGTTTCGGAACAGGCGGTTTTTACCGTCCAAAGATACACTAATCTGTCAAAGTATGCTAAAGCTAAAAGTGTAATCAAATCAACTCATTTTTACTGCAATATTAATCATGCATAAATAATAATAAGTTTTAATTAATGAGTATTTGTATTTTCTCTGAAAGGTTCATTAATATATATTTTACTTAAACAAATTGCCCATAACTCTATTATGCAAAAACTTGCTTAGTAACAGTTGGTAGAGTTGTGAAAAGAAATTCACTGCACTACCAAGACAACTAGTTTCAGTTCCATTTATAACTCAGAAAAATGTTATTAAATGTAATTTTTTGGTGGAAAAAAAGAGAATATTTTTTTAATGGTTTTTGCGTTCAAGTTTTACATGATATTTTAACATTTTTTTACGATAGATTAAAGAATAATAAATTGATTAAATACATTCACTAAAATTTTAAAACTTGTGCATTTTTTTAAATTCATATTTTAATATAATATACATTCTGTAACTATTTATTGCATTTCAGTCAATTATTAAACTATATTTTGAACACTTTCCTTTGCACACGTGCATAAATGCCAAAAAGCTTGGTTACTATTATGAAACAAAAAAAAAATGCATACAATTTGGAATGTTTAATGATGAATTCAACTTCTATGTAACTAGATTAGAATTAGCTGTATCATTCAGTTACATATATTTTTATACTTGAATGTTCACCATTGAATGAATATTCAATATAAAACATAACTTTGATGCATTTTGTTCTGTTTTTGATATTTTCTCACAAAATAGTTTCTCAAAAATGTAGTTTTGGACAGGACGGTAAAAACCGTGGTTTGTACTGTTGTGTCCAAAATCTTGCCAACCCTGCTACAGATGCTTGTCAAATTGTTTCTCCAAGGTTGGCAACCCTAACCCTGGAAGATGCTGCTGTACAGCATGACTTTAAAAAAAAATCAATGTTAGTCCACTTAGGACGTTATCTTTTAAGTCATTTTATTCAAAACTTGCATATGTCCACTTACATCCCTTCGCTTCTCACTGCTTCATATGATGTACTTCTAAAAAAAGCTTCGCACTGTTTATATTTGCTGTCATCTGAAAAATTATATTTTGGTACTGGGATTTTAAACTATTCATATTAGCTGAGACTTGTTCATTCTGTTAGAAGGCTTAATCTGCTTTGTGCCCAGAGTGTGGGGATCTGTAAATCAGTTCCTGATCTTGTAAAAATGGTCGCTTATGTTAATGCCACAGGACCATAATGTTTTAACGGGTCTAGTTTGCATTTCAGTGCTGGCGATTATTTTTGCATTAAATAGTTTTGAGAATACAAGGCTAATTTTTCTTTTAAAACATGTTTCAGAAGTGAAAACGTCTCCAAAAGTAATAAAACTTACCAGCAAAGATTCTTCTTCATTTTTAATAGAAGTAAAAAACAAATTATGTGGTAACAAAAGCTCTCCATTGAAAAAAGATTTGAAAATAAATGCAAATATAACATTAAAAATATATTTCTCTTTAAGTTAACATTAGCAATTGGTGGTTTTCAAGTAGCCCCTTTAATGCGAGTAGGGTTCATAACTGGGGAACTAGAGTTTATGCCTGTCTTTAAGACTACTGTTAGCAGAATTCTTTAATGAAAGTAAAACTTATAATTTTTCTACAATGCTTTTTTTTTTATTTCAGGACACAAAGACATGAAGAAAAGTGTGAAGAATCGATGTATTATAATATTCTGTAAATGCTGTTGGACAATTTGTTTGTAATTATTGTTAATAAAAAGTCTGTATTGATTTATTATAACTGTCTTTTTAAATTTATTTTGTGTTTGCTGAGAATAGGGTTACCACAAAACTGAAAAGTTTCCGTAGAGTAAAAGTTTATTTAATTGATGCTTGTGCCATATATTTATATCATAGAAAAAAAACGTCCAAAAAATAATTTACTAGTAATTTATTCTCCATATAATTTAGTTTGAATTGTACATTTTAACAAGTATATTTTATTAAAATAATAGCAAAAAATAACATTTCTGGAGAAGTCTACTGTATCAATTCAATGTTATTCAATACAACTTGTACAATTTGACCTATACCTTACTTCCTGTGCTCAAATTTGTTAGAAGGTCGCTATGAAACCGTGAACTAAATGCCAGTTCAATATCCAAAAACAAATTAATTTATTTAATAATAATGTAATGTTACGTTGAATTTGGGATTTGTTTTGTGTTCATCTGCTTGATAATCAACTGTTCTTCATGAAATTAGATGAATGTATGATCACACATTAGCAAACTTTTTAAGCCTGAATCAGATCCTACATAGTAAATAATAAAGTTAAAAAAAAAGTCTTCAAATTTACTTGCAAATTGGGTTTAAATTTACATTCACCTGTATATAATTAACATTGTATGTACAGCATTCGATGAATGCATGAGAATTTTTGTTAAAGAAAAATGAAATGCCCTATTCAAATTTTAATTGGTAAATAAAGCTAGTACAGTGAAACCTGTATAAGTTGACCACCTGTGGTGCATTACTTTAGTTGTCAACTTAAACAAGTGTCAACTTACAAAGGTAGATTTATATGATAAGGGCCAATTCCGTGCCTGAAAAAAGCGGTCAACTTAGACAGGTGGTCAACTTCACAGGTTTTACTGTATTACATTGTGTAAATTGGGATATAAAATTTTGAAAAGGTTTTAATCCTTTATTAAAAAACAAGTGAGAATTTGTTTAGAGAAAAACTTTTATAAAATTAGCAGTTGTTTAGCTTTGCGTTATAATTTCTGCAAATTTTCTGAAAACAAAAGTTTTGTTGTATCAAATTTTTGTGAATCAGATCAAAGGTACTGTCAACTTTTTGCAAACTATTACAAATTTCTCTTGGATGCATAACATAAATATTCATTGTTTAATTTAATTATATTTTTATAGTGTAAAATATTTTTCTACAGTTATTGCTAAAAATAAAATAATAGTTTACTAGAAATGCTACTAATTTTGAGACCTGATTTTTTTTCAAAGGAGTGTAGTATTATAAATTCAAATTTTTAGTACAATAAAGTTTGTTCGATTACAAATATTTCTGCAATGAATACAATAAAAGTATGTTCTAGTTTGCAGTTGGTTCACAATACTTATTGTTAAAAAATGGCTACTTATTCACTAATTTATGGAAAATTTGGTACAACAAACTTTTCTATTAGTTTGCAGAAAATTTTCAGAATTTGATGCACCTAAGCAAATTTGCAATGAACCTGCAACAATTTGATATGACTTACAGGACAAACTTGTTGCAAGTTCAGTTCGTGGGCAATACAAGGCTTGCCCACTTGTCGCGTCCATTTTGATACAAGTTTGCAGAATTGCAAAGCAAGTTTGCTGCAAGCAAAAAAATGCTATGCAAATTTGATATAAACTGGTAGCAAATTTGATATGACAAAGCTCAGTTTGAAGCAAACTTGTCACAGCAAAGCTTCAGTTGCTTTGAACTTGCTGCAAGTTTGATACCACAAAAATGACTTTCCTACTGGTTTGCAACTAACTTGCAGCAAACTTGGTAAGACTTGCAGGACAAACTTGCTGCAAGTTCACTTCGTGGGGAAAGCAAGGCTTGCATAAGCTTGCATCTCGTTTGCATCTGACTTGCAGACTTGTCTCATCCAATTTGATGCAAGTTTGCAGAATTGCAAAGCAAATTTGTTGCAAGTTTGCTGCAAGCAAAAAATGCTATCTGGGCTGGAGACGGTTTTCGCAAGAGGAGCAGCATCGTGAGGCGGCCGGTCGACGGTGGTGCTGGGCAGAGGGTGCTGGTGGGAAAATAAAATGATAGGACGCCAAAACAGTCAAATGAAAGCAATAAGCAATCGTGATTGCTCAAAAACTAAAACATTGCGTTCCACGTGTGACGTAAACATAGGCAGTTTGTTATGAGTATTTATCAACGCATTCGATGTGTCTTGGATTGCTTTCAGCAACAGAAAGTGTTTTGTCCCTTAATGGTATTCTCGAGCTCCTCAAAATAATGTTAGTCTTTATTATTTCCCCCTAAAAAGTGAGTTGACTGTCGTAAATGGCGCGATATTCTAAACACAAGAAAACTCTGGATTAACAAACTTTGCATTTGCAAGTCTATTCGAAGCATTTTTTTTTTTTTTTTTTTTGGAAGAGGATAACTTTATACCAGGTAATTTTTTTTTATTGTTTTGTGTGAATTTGTAAGAATATGGTTTTCTTTTTTTAATCTTAAGCTCAAAAGAAGGATAGTATGCAAAATATTTTCCTGAATAAATTATCGTTGAACGGAATGAAAAATGTTTAACGCTGAGAATTTTCATCGCCAAAATACTGCGATAATAGTTTAGGGTTAGTTTTAGTATTGTTGTGCAAGCGAAGAATACTTGGCGAGATTTTGCATGTCAGTTGTAAACCATTTTTATTTATTATCATGTGTGGATTAAAATGGTAGAAAGATAACAGAATTCGATAAGTTTAAAGAAATAATGAAAGATCAATTAAAAAGAAAACTACCGCCCTGTATCCGTGAGAATTCTATTGATGATGCATGACAGAATTATATCATAATTCAGAAATTAGAAACATACAAAACCGAATGTAGAACAATTAGCGCTAGCCAAACAAAACAAAGATCTTTCATCTTCCTCTTTTGATAACACTGATAAACAAAGGTTTATTTACATGAAATATTTATAGTGTTCATATGGCTACAATAAAAATGTAGTTTCATCAAGAATTGATAAATTTCGAATTCAACATCGTGGAAATGGCTGCTTACAACTACGAAATTTGTATTAATTTCTGATGTTTAGTAATGCTTCTTGAATTCTCATTTCTTTTTACATGGACCAGAATATCCACAAGACTTTGAAAATTGATTTAAAAAAAAAATAAAACAAAAGAATCATGCGTGCAAACAAAAATTACTAGGCTTATTAGCATTTTCTACGCTACGGCGTGCGTTTGTTTTACCTTTTTCATCCGCCATTAGACGGTGGCTGCAGTGCCCCCTATAGTTTGTTGGAGTTGCGAATAATAGAAAAGTCTTTTTGGCGGATTATTATTGATGGATTTTTTAATGTTGGTTTGTTTGTTTTCAAGATTATTTTAATCAACTTTTTATGTTATTTAATGAATTAGTTTTTATTTGGCGATTTTTAAAAGCTTAATTTAATTGTTTAGTGGACATGTTTTCATTGTAATGGAGAATTTATTCTCATTTATTGATTGTTTTGTTAATAATTAAAAAAAAAAAAACTTACATAGATTTGCCAAAGTAGTTTCTATGTAGTTTAGGCTAAATATTGGAGCAAAGAATATCATCAAAAATTCTCGCCAAATTAAAAATTGCGTCAAAGAAAATCACTCTAAAATTTTCAATAATTTACAATTTTTTTTTTTTTTGAGCAATCACGATTGCTTATTGTTCTCATTTGACTGTTTTTGATGCTCCGTGCCTCTTTCAGCTTGGACCAGAAGCCTCTGCAGCACCACCGCCCACCGTCCTCTGCAGGCGGCGCGGCGCGGCTGCTCCGGTCCTGAGTTATCCGCTTCTCCTGGTCGGAGGCGTCCATGTCCTACACACACGCACGCTCACACACTCACACATATACACACACATACGCCTACGTGCATACACACAGGTCTACGCACACACACAAGCCTGCACACTTACACACACAACTATACACACGTAACCGTCCAGGAGGAAAGGCAGGCTTTTTTTTGGGGGGGGGAGGGAGATTAGCTGTTTCTAGAAACAATAACTCCAATGAGTAGGGTCCTGTCTCAGTTCGTGATTGCGAAAAACATAATTTGAATTCAAAATTTCAGAATTCAAATTAATTTTATTTATTTATTTATTTATTTATTTATTTTTTGTTGCAATTTTTGGAAAATATCGCTTACTACTGATTTCGAATCCAACTTTGATTTTCTGTTTTGAAATATCAAATACTTGGAGATTAAAAGAAGTTGCGATATGAAATCTTTTAAATTGTAACAGGATTTCCGTAACACAGTAGTATGGCTGACGATCGGCCGATGCATGATGACATCATTTTTCAGTTCACAGGCATTGACTCTAGTGCGGTGATGATAGAACCGAATATAAATAGACGGCTGTAGCGAGGCGTGTATGATTATCGGTGGTTATATGCTAGAGTAAACGTTAACTGAATCTGTCGCACTTTTAAAATATGCAAGGAGAGTCAGTGAAAAGGAAAGAAAAAAAAATGTCGGAGTCGGCATATTTTCTGACGACTCCGACACCTTTACTACTATACCTTTACCCCAAAATCAGTCCAACTCCACAGCCCTGGCTTCTACATCAGAGCCATGCCATGGCACCATTTGATGAGTATCGAAGAGGAGAGACTCAAAGCTTATGTCTCTTCCTGTATTAGCGCAACACTGCTGCCGCAAATGTAAAATAATGAAATTTCAATGTTTTGTGACAATGCTTAAATCTTCCTTTTTCGTCCCAATGTGATCTATATTTTGCATTTGATTTTGATCAATTGTTATTGATTATGTTTCTTTCTTGAGGAGAAAATTGAATGTATGAATCCATGACTAGCGGACTGTTATGGGTTTGTGTTGACATAAACTTTGATGCTACACTTTCTGAATCCGATAATGTTAAGTCTCTACTGGAATCGTGTGCCGAAAAAGTTCTTACTGATGTCTGCCTGCTTAAAGATCACACAAAGACATTGCCTAGGCCAGTATATCAAGCATTACTTGAAAAGGCCTTGGAAAAAAGTATTGATAAAATATGCTTTTATATTGAATAATTTAACTTCCAGTAGCTTAGTAAACATTAGCTACAAAGTTTTTGAAAAACACTGTTTTGAAAAGTTGTATTTATGCATCTTATTTAACAGGTTATTAATTGTTATTAGGAAGGTTGGAGAAATCTTTTTTTTTTTTACTCCTGATTATTTAAATAAAAAAGATTTTCTCCCCAATTATTCCTCTCCAAAATTAAAACCATCGTTAGGGTAGCCTGACTAGTAAATGAACAATTTGTATTCTTTTGAAAAAACGAAGTTCAAAAACCTTTATCTGAGATGAATCGGCAGTAGTCACCCACTTAGCCCTATTCTTTGTGATATTTACCTGCATTAATTTGAGGTTAAGCTGTTCGTCTAATTCCATAGTGACAGACATGACATTCACACAACTTTCTAATCCAATATTATACAGTAAAAGGTTTTCATTGTTCATAAAAATATACAGAAATATACAGACGGATGTGAACAACATATTTACCAGAGAAAAAGTGAGAAAATATTATTGTTAATAATAATTGGGGGCAAAAATGCAGTCGTGACAGACATGACAACAGACGGACATCAATTTAGAGGATGTTTGTCAAACACAGAAAAGCTCTGAAGCTATTTGTATGACAAATAAGAAACAGTTGTTTATAGTTAATATAAGAGCTAGTTTATTAATAAAGCATATAAAAAACATGAATTCTAAAATAAATTATAGTAAAAAGAAGTATTTTGTAATGTGATAGACATGACACTTCTGAATTAAAAAAAAAAAATAATTACAATGATTAAAACATGTAATTAAGTTTGTGACAGCGGTTTTCATTAGTTAATTATTATAAATCAATTGATATCTATTTCTTTAAAGCTTATGAAAGCCGCAAGAGTTCATCAAAGTGGGAGTGTAAGCACTAGTGATTATCTCCTCTCTTTTATACCACTCAGCATTATTATCAGATTCAAACTTATACTGCCCAGATGTAGTTTGCTCCAAACATTTTATCTTGAACTCAGTGTTGCCAGATAGTCAAATCCAGATTTCCCCAATTCCCTTCCAACTTTTCCCCAAAAAGCAATGTTTTCTATCAAAATTCCTCAAATTCAAAAATTATTTTTCCACTAATATTTTCATAAAATGAATCGACTTCCTCTGATATTTTTGTCTCTTAAAAAAATAATAATAATTTCCCAAACCGCCAAATTTTCTTATAAAACTCCCCAACTTTTTTTTCTTCCCATTTTTGCTTTTTTTTTTCTTCTTTATCTTTATCTTTCTTTATCTTTACTAATAATAAAGCTGAAAGTATCTCTGTCCAGATCTCTGTGACGTGCATACTTAGACCATTTGACCGATTTTTATGAAATTTGGCACAGAATTAATTTATAGCATGGGGGTGTGCACCTCGAAGCGATTTTTTCGAAAATTCAATTTTGTTCTTTTTCTATTCCAGTTTTAAGAACATTTTCCCAAGCAAAATAATCATAAGATGGACGAGTAAATTACCAAGTTATCATAACGTGGAACCATAACATGGGCAAGCAAATTGGCGAGAAATTCATCATGCATTACTTGTAAATATACAGGGGAACCAATAGACCTTTTGATTTTCTACTATGGGCAAAGCCGTGCGGGTGCCACAAGTCATAAATACAAGCGCCTGACCGAAAGATAAGAAATAACCAAATTTTTTTTCTACTCGCATTTACTACTCTGCTTCTGTATGTACAGTTAAACTATGATTTTTGTATGTATTTATCCAAGAACATTCTTCATCACACTTATTTTTACCTTATTCACGTATCAAAACTAGTTACTCACGCAGAACATTGATGCGAATTCCGTAGCATAATGTTCCACATAATGCAAAATGCGAATTCCATAAAGTTGAGCAAAGCTAAACCAACGCTGTTTGTTACAAACAATGTAACTACCAAGATGTCAAGACGAGAATTTAAATACAAAAAAAAAAAATAATAATAATAAAAATAAAATCCCGAGGTTTTTTTTCCCCCAGGTTTTCCCCAAGAAGAAAATTTTCCCCAAAGAATTCCCCTCAAAACCCATTTCCCCAGAGAGCGCCAGATTTCCCCAAAATGGGGAAAATTCCCCCAATCTGGCAACACTGCTTGAACTGTCCTTTTGCTATCTCTATTTTCAGTCCATGAAACTTCATGTTGTCATACATAACTGTTACCCATTTGCCACACTGCAAATTGACATCTGGATTTGTAAGAGCTGTGCTGGTAGAATTTTTTTCACATTCAGTTACACACTTTCCTGTTTCAAAATCAAATTCTCTGCCCCTTTCACATCCAGATGTGAGGCTGTAGAAGACTTTGCCATGAGAACGTGGTAGAAAACAATGGGCACTTAGTGTAGCTGAATTTCCTACCATTTATTTCATTATTTTCGAAAGTCCATGTCTTGTCCAGATTATCTTTCATTCCTAATATACTTTGTTCTGAAGTATATAATATGTTAATCCCTGGGGACAATATGTCTTTGCGTCTTTAGCAAATTGTGCTGAGGTTCTGGGATCTTTGCCATGAGAACGTGGTAGAAAACAATGGGCACTTAGTGTAGCTGAATTTCCTACCATTTATTTCATTATTTTCGAAAGTCCATGTCTTGTCCAGATTATCTTTCATTCCTAATATACTTTGTTCTGAAGTATATAATATGTTAATCCCTGGGGACAATATGTCTTTGCGTCTTTAGCAAATTGTGCTGAGGTTCTGGGATCTATATTTCACTCTCGGGTAGCATCACGTACTCTGCACCTAATCCATCAATGCATCCTTTCATAATGTGAGGTAGCTGAGAAATGCCAGGCTGTTGGAAGTTTATTTGTAGTCATAGAGTAAATTGTATATTTTTGTTTGAAGTGCTGAGCAGTTCCATCAGATTGAAACTCTAATCTCATTATTTTAAACTCTGGGTGGTTTTTCATAAAGCTCTCAATGACTACATTATTGAAAACAGTAACTGCATACTTACCATGTTGTAAATAATCGGATATGACTACGTAAGGCTCAGCACTGACTTCTGTAGCATTCTCATTTTGACGGTAATACACCATCGTCGTGTATAATGTAGATGAAGTGTTCTGCCAGTGTGCAGACTGAATTTCATCCTGATATGCATGGCAAAAATTTTCACTAAAATCCACTTGGATTAAAAGTGTAACATAAGGTAAATTTTCCTTTAAGTTTTTGAAGGCTTTAGCTTGTATACGTCTCACATAAACGTGCCACAAGAAATATTTCAGCTGTTTTTCTAACAGGTTCAAGACATCATATAAAAGATCTGAGTGTTTGCTTCTTAAAGGGATTTCAGCATCAGACTTTATCCACTGTTTTGTAGGAGACTTTTAATCCAAGTTGATCTTCATCAAAGTTTTTTACAAAGCTTTTATATTATTGTAAATCTTTACATTCATTGCTCGTTTGAAGCATGCATTCTTTTTCTCATCATTGCGAACTACTATAAGTTTTACTAATTCTGTTGATGTGTTTGGTAGCAATACTGATGAAGCTAACTGAATATTCTCGTGGTACACATATTAACATAACATAACATAACATAAACACATATTATTAGGTGTATCTGATCTTAAGTAAACATGTTTTGGTCTTAAACTTGCAAACTTTAAAAATCCAATTTTAAGTAAGGGATATTCTTCTTTGAAAAGCTGATATGCTTCACTGATCGTTAGTTGTAAGTACCTTTTCTGCAAGTTCATTTTCCAGTTTTATTCCTTATAATGCAGAACTTTTTAAGACCTAGAGCTTGACTAGATATACCATCACTAGTAAAGAAACTTTCAACTGTTTCTTTTGTTGTTTCATCAATTGCATGACTAGTGTGACAGGCATGGCAAGTTTTAAATTCTTTTCTTCTTGCTTAGATATCTAAATTTTTCTCCAAATTTTCTGTTAAGTCTTCATTTTAGTGTAAATAAAAAGAAATAAGAGCCTTGTGTGCATACATCCAATACATTTTGTAAAAAACTAAAAAACTCAAGTTTTTTGTGACAGACGTAACTCCTGCATTCTATGATTACATTTGGATTATAGGAAATATAACTTTTTTTCAATAAATTTTCTTATCATAATTAAAGGTAAAAAATTACTCTACAACATACAAATCAAAGAAGAAAAAATTATTGGAATTTCATTGCTTAAGAGAGCAGTAAAATTAGTTTCAAAATTACTTAACTACACTTTTCCTTTCTTACTGGAGGGGTAATAAAAAATATTTAAAAATACAAATATAATAAATTATTTTCATATTTTAATGCCATTTCAACCTTTTTCTTTGAAATGGTAACAATAAAAATTATTTAATTTAAAATTTTAAAATTGGACCTAAGGTTGACCTTTGCATGGAATTTCCTGTTCCAAAAACTGCAGTTTCAGTTTTACACTGTGACTGTTTTGTTATAAATAATGAACCAGAATCAGTTTTAAGAATGTTGAGGTTTTACCTAATTTTAAAATCCATTGATCCTCATATTAAATTTTTTTGTGAGAAAGAACAGGTTTATGGGGGCATTCCCTTTCTTTATGTTCTCATTTCTTGTCCTGAATTCGGTTTTGAAGCAACTGCTTATCGCAAACCATTTTCTGGTTCTTTACTTCCTCTCATAAACTTACGTCTCATCCTCCTAGTAAAAAATATTCTGCTTTTAATACTTTTATTTATCTTGCTATTAATATTTGTTCTTCACTGGAACTTCTTAAAGTGGAACTTAACTGTTGAAGGTGCAATGTCAACACCAGCTGCTATAATCGACTTGGACAGATCAAAACTAGATAATAGGATTTATAACACTTATTCGATGCAAACTTTTTTCGTCATGAGCCGAAGTTGATCTTTTTTTGACTGCATTTTCCAATACGGTTGGTTCCAGCATTTCCTGTTGTCTGAAACCGCTGTCATATCCTCCAACACTTGATTTTCTCACTCCACATATTTTGATCATTTCTTCTAACGTTTTAAAAGTGTGTTCTCTAAGTGCAATCACTATAGCATGTGTTACATGGCTGATATCCATGACTCTAATTACTCCCACATCAAGCGAGCAACTAACACTGCCAACTTCTAGCTACTTGACAGAATAACTTGTATGCCTGCTACTTACCTGATGCGTACAAATAGCTATTAGTTTGACAATAACTGCCATTTGAACTCTGAGCTGAATTTGAGTGCTTATTCGTTTGCTTAAGTGTGTTAAAGTGAAAAAAAAAATAATAATTGCCACAATAATGTATTTTACTGTCCATTAGAGCGTCAGAACTGAGCCGTTCGTTCGAGTATAACATCCAGAATTAGGTTTCAATTTTTGTATTATGCTCAGGACCAACTATTCGAAAACTAATATTTGAACATTTTATGTTTTTAAAGGTAAAATATTTCCACTGAAAAGAATTATAAATGGGTTGGTGTAGGGTCAAAAAAGTGATGAAAACCGCACACAAAAGGTAGACATTCGAAATTATATATTTTTGAAAAAGTCAAAAAAGCAGCAAGCTTCTACAATTGCAGCATAAAATTTTTTAAAAAAGAAAGAAACTGACAAATTTTTAAAAAAATTAATTTTGTTATTTGGTTAGTTTTTGGATTCTCTTTAAAAAACAAAGCATAACTATGAGAAATTATTAGTGAATTTTAAAAAATGACTAAATAAAATGTAATACGTTACAACGACCTTTCGTTATAGCAACCCCCCATTTATCTCAACCCTCTTTCCCTTTTTTATTTTTAGCTCTCTTTATTTATTTATTTTTTAAAATATTTTTTATTCATTTATTTATTTTTCATTGTTATTATTATCATTATTTTATTAGAAAAGTTTTGTGCTGCACCGATGACATACACACAGATACACAAACCAAATAAATAAATGAAATAAAATATGAACAGAATAAAATAGAGTAAAATAAATAATTCAAATAAAAAATAAATCAATAAATAAAATTTAAGAATTTTAAAATCCCTTTCAAAAATTTGGCGCAACTTGCACCATAATCACCCCCCTCCCCCTGTGGGCACTCCTGGATATATATAGCAGTAATGAACATGTTAAAATTTAATAAAATTTAATTATTTCAAATTTTGTTATTTTAATTTCAGGAAGAGTACTCTCGATTGGTGAGTTGATAAGATTTTATCCTGAGAAAAAGTTTGTTTTGCCTTTACCATTGCCTATAAAGAGCCACGATTTATTTATAAGACCAACAAAAGAAGTATGCGACTCCTTAGTGAATTTGAAGGACAATGCTTTGGTTGCTTTGTCATCTTATTTTAAAATAATAAAAAAGGAAACCATCAACACCAATCTACACATTCTTGATTTAAATATACTCCCAATGCGTAAGTCATGCTTGTTTTCCTGATTCTAAAAGTATTTTTACTGTGTATTTTGTTAATGATGTACTGAATGTTATGTTTCAGAAATATTTTTTCATCCTAATGAAAATAGGAATAACAAGAATGGTACTGCTGTTGTGATTTTGACTTTCAATTTTATATACTAAAAAATTTTGTAGTTTGTATTCATACTACTAAGTTACATATTTTGTTTATTGTTCTTTAGACATTAAAAAAAAACAACTTTTAACAAGAACCTAGAGCTAGCCATAATTTTTTTTAATACTTCAGATCAGCACCTTGATAATAAGCTACCCCTCCGACTCCAGCTCCGACTCAGCAGTTTTCTCTATATTGTCGCCTCAGAACAACACTAAGACATCTAATCCCAGGAATAACACTAAGGTATCCTATTGTTGCTCTGAGTCGATAATATATTTAAAAAGTATTAATGTCAAAGGAATTGTGAAATTCTCCATTGAGAATTCCCCATAGCACCTAAAGACTTGAAATTTTGTAGAAAAGCACTTCGTGCCTGTGGGGTGTGCACCCCTGGGCATTTTTGAAAAAAATATTTTGAATTAGTTTTTTTGTTAATTAATTTCTTTTACTGAAATTTCACTTAAATTGCCTATTGAAGGGATGAAAAAATTCCCACTTCCTTTAACATATGTCATTCAAAAGAGCTTTTTCTTCTATATCAGGTTGAGCTTGTTCCAATTTTCTCAATTAATTAGAACAGCATTTATATTTTGTTCGTTTGTGTATTCTAACGCAGCAGTTGGTCCGGGTCAACCAGTGGTCCGGGACCAGTCCGCAGAAAATTTGACCGGTCCTCATAGATTTTGCTCTTAGATGTTAAAAGACTTCAGTTACTCAAAAAGAAAAAAAAAAGATAAATAAATAACCAAAGAAAAATAAATAAATTATTATATGTAACAATACCCTATGGTACGTTTTTAACATTAATTTTGCTAATTCTTTGCAATTTTTCACACATGTTAAATTCACTTATGTATAGTTATTATGAAACCTTATACATATTACCTATGCATATTACCTTTTAAAAACAATTGTGAGTTTTTTAATACCAAGGAAAAAAAATTATTTATTCATTTGTTATTCTTTTGTAAAAAAAATCATATTATTGATGCAAAAATGTTTTTACAAGTTTTTAATGATCAGTTCGCGAAAATCAAAAGCTAAAAACATAACAAAACAGGGAGAAAAAAAAACTTGTCAGTGTGCAAAATTTTTTGAATGGCTTTTGCTGGTCTGCAGGTGAAAAAAGGTTGAGAAACGCTAACATATGTATCTGATTCTTCTTAGCAAGAGCTTTAAATCTTTGGGGATCAAATAAGATTGCAAAGCAATCTTTAGTGGTTGGTGAGCAACAGCAAACAGGGGTAGTACTGTCTAGTACTCAGGGCCGATCCTAGGGTGTCGGCCGCTCGTGTGCAAAGCCCTAATGTGCCGCTCCTCAAAGAGTAATTTGCATATTTTGACTAATCTTTAACGTCCATATAAATCTTTCTTCAAATTTCTATGTCAAATTTTGATTCAAATAACAAAAAAAAAAAAAGAAGAAGAAGAACGATGAACTTATAAAAAGGAAGACAAGTTTTATGGTAAGAAACTCTTTAGGTACAATTTGTATCTTTGAAGAAAGTAATAGATATACTAAAATTTACTGGTCTGTCTGTACCATTTTATAGTCTGTCTTTGGTGACATCAGAAGAAGGACGGAAGAGAGGAAGCAGGGTTGGGAGATTTATCCCAGAAAATTATCGAAATTGGCGTATAAAAAATTGTTTTAGTTAATCTTTGGTTGTGTTTAGTTGCAATGACTACAGAGTCGGGTATATTCAAGGTGCATGGAAAAATTTTCGAAATTGAAGCCAAATATCACAATATTAGGAACTTTTTCGAGACTTCACTACTTAAAATACTTCGGTGGACAACTTACCTTCGTCATAAGGGCGAAGGTATAAGAGCGATTTTAATGAAGTGATTTCAAGATTATTGCTTTTCCCTCCACCATGCTCTCAGCAGTGAAAGTCAGTTTGGCTTATTATATCTTTATCTTTATTACTAATAATAAAGCTGAAAGTCTCTCTGTCCGGAGGATGTCTGGATGTCTGTAGGATGTCTGTGACACGCATAGCGCCTAAACCGTGTGGCCAATTTTCATGAAATTTGGCACAAAGTTAGTATGTAGCATGGAGGTGTGCACCTCGAAGCGATTTTTCGAAAATTCGATGTGGTTCTTTTTCTATTCCAATTTTAAGAAAACAAATATCATAAGATGGACGAGTAAATTGCGAAATTATCATAACATGGAACCGTAACATGGGCACAAGCCAATTGGCGAGATACGAAATTATCATAACGTGGAACCATAAGATGGGTACAAGCCAACTGGCGAGAAGATTCACCATACATTATTTGTAAATATACAGGCGAACCAAAAGACCTTTTGATTTTTCTATTACGGGCAAAGCCGTGCGGGTATCACTAGTAGTAAATAAAAGTAAGGTTTTCAAGAAATTCTGGAAGGAAGTCTGTGGCGGATGTACATCCAGGAGACCCCATAGCGCCTACAGCCTTGAAATTTTGTACAAAATTACTTCGAGTGCACATGGGGTTTTATTTTTTTAAATTCGAAGTAGTTTTTTGTAATTAATTTTTTAAGCTCAAATTTTGTGTAAATTGCCTATTGCCTATTAAAAGGGTAAAAAATTACTTGCACATATTAATATTATATATCGTTGGAAAGGGTAGAATTTTGTTTCAATGCTCTAACTTAAATAGGGTGGGAGTTAATTGCGTTTTTATCTCGAACTTTTTTAGGCTTAGCTAAAAGTTAGGCACTACTTTCTTCATTAAATCTATCAGTAAAAAGTAAAGGAATTGTCCCACAATTTTCTTTTTGACATGACTGGAAACAGCGGCATTTTTTACTCCAGATCTAACTCGACCTTTGGTTGAAAAACTGAGCTTCTATCTTCATAGGAAATAAAGTTAGAAGCTGTTAAAAATCAAGTTTGAATAATCTCATCTTCATTAAAATTATTGGTGTTTTATTTGGGGTTGGCATAGTCACCTCTTTTCGATTCGCGTGTTTCTTCTTTCTTATTCATAAACTTTAAGGGTTTCAATTTTAGCAGAAAAGCTTAGGCTCAACTCAATTTAAGCCCCAAGCTAAAGAGCAAAATATGTTACTAGAGACCATGAATTTGAAAGCGACTTTTCAAACGTACAAAACTGCAGTTTTTCAATGTTCCTGAGCCCCTTAGCCCTTACGGCTCTGGAAGTTGGTACAAGTTATTTTGAAACTCGGGGAAGGGGTGTTTTTTGATCCAAAGGGAGCTTATAATGTGTTTTTAATCTGTTCCTTTTTAATTGACGATTTAAATCTTTGCTAAGCAAATAAGATTACGAAGCAATCTTTGGGGGTTGGTGAGCGTTAGCGAGCAGGGGGCAGAGCCCCCTAGTTATTTAAATATTTAAAAATACATAAGTAGATGAACTATAATAAGTGATTGTGTCAAAAAAAACAATTGTTTTTGTAAATCGCAGTTATAATACTGTAAAAAGGGTCGTCCACAAGTGATGTCATGCCTTGAGGGGGAGACAGGTTCATGAAATTGTGACAAGGCAAAGAGAATGGGTGACAAAAAGTGACATAAGACAGTTAGTATAACAATATGTTTATAAAAAATATGGCATGTGACAAGAGAATGAGTGAGGTGAAATGTGACAAAGGGGGAAGGGTGTCAAATATGTTGGAAAAAAGTGTGACATCAATCATTTAAGGAGAGCCCATTAGTACTGCTTCAAAATCTCAATTTACTCCTTCTAAACTCCTCCAAAACTCCTTCATTTTATTTCTGAAATTGAGTACAAACCCTGCTTCAGGGAAAGTACTAATGCAAGCTGGAGTTCTTTCCTACAATTCTTTCAAAACTGAAATCAATTTGAAGCAATTTTTTGTGACCGTAGCTTTGGAAGAATCGACACTCTTCCCAAAAATTTTTCGAAACTGGAGTTTTAAACACCTAATTTTGGGCTATCTTTGTTGAAGTTTCTAAAGGGAGGGAGATTCAATTGTCTCTCATTGAAAGTTTTTGAAATTGAAGTTTAAAATGCAAATTTAGGCTGTCTTTGGTGACGGTAAGGGGATCTGACGGCTTTCCTTCGGTAATTTCTCGGAACTGCTGTTTCAAAAATCCACTTTTGACTATATTTCAAAACAATAAGGGGAAACGTGAAAGTATTCCTAACCAAAATATTTTTGGAACTAATTTTAATTTGCAAATAACCAAGTGTGAACCGGCAAAAGCTGTTAAAAATTTTCGCAGATTTTTTTCTCCCTGTTTTGTTATTCACTACGACTACTGTTGAGAAAAATTAGAAATCTTGTATTTTGATCTTAATAAATTAAATTTGCAAACTAAAATCTGCTATGAGTATTAAAATTGAATTGAAATTTTTTGCTGTTATAAAATGGCAATAAGCATGATTCTGCAACTTCGTTGATTCTACTGATAACACTCCATTTTGCAGACTTTTGGGGACTACAAATGATGTTCATAAAATCAAATAGTGTTGTTTCGATTTCGCTGAAAGATTATTTGGGGCTTTTGAGCTGTTCTTAAAACTGGAGGGTTTGTAAAAGGGTTTAAAAGAGAAAACAAACATTAATTTTGACAAAGACATAAAATGAATTGTTTTATTTAACCTGTGATGCCCAAATATGTAAACACTTTTTGTAGCCTCTTACTAATTTTGATTATATGTGGAAAAAAAATTAAATTAAATTATTTGAAACTAAGGAAAGAGAAATTCCTTACTTCTAAAAATAGTTAACTTCAAACAATTCTTTGCACAATGATTGACCAATTTTTAAATTGCTGCTGCTGAATTCAGTTCTGATTCATGTTTTATTTATTTTTTTTTTAAATTCCACTCCTCCCCCTTCCCCCCCCCCAAATAAAAAAAAATCTGGTAAAATTATATTTTTGATGTAAGTTTATTCTTTTATAAAAAAGATACATTTTTATTAGTAAAAGTTTTTAAAGCATGAACAAAGTTTTAGATAACATTGATATAAAAAACTAATTTTTATTCGTATCAGAAAAAACATTTGTTTGTCAAATCATTGGCAGCTTGTACAGTGGCAAAGGGGGCAACTGTCCCCTCACTTCCAAAAGTAAAAGAGCCTTGCCCCCTTACTTTTAAGAGTTAAAAATTAACTTAATAACAGTAAAAATTGATTTTTTACATAGATATTGATTTCTTTCACGAAAATAAAACTAAAAATTCCAAGTCAATAGACTTTTTCTTGTGTTAATTCTTAAAAATAGAACTTTTAATTGGAAGGGATGAATCTTCGGCCGTCAGCCTTCCCAATTTTGTAGACCACATTCCAGATTTTTTAGAGGACACTCTGTTGGTATTGTAAAAATCTAATAACTTATAGCTCAGTTTTATGAAAAAGGAGAAAAAATCAACTCTCTGGGTGCCTCCCCCTCTCTCTCCCCCTCCCTACTTTTTTGATGCACCAGGCGTCAATGCTTCAAATAAAAACTAAAATAGAGAAAAAGCAAATTGAAACTCTTTGAAATTTCTTATTTTAGAAAGTCTTGTTTTATGGCATTTTTGGGATTTGTGGAATGTAATCTTTATCTGAACAGTATTATAATACATCTTAAGTGTGATGTCTAGATATTGTGTTTGAATTCAAAAACATGTGCTTGCTTGCAACACAAGTTATCCTCAATTTAAATAAATAAATAAATCATACTTTTGCCACTTTTATACATGAACATCCTCCAGAAGGGTCAGTTTCCCTCTTTTAGAATTTTTGCAATTGTTTACAAAAAGGTGTGTTTCACCTTGTAAAACTTTTTATTAAAGTGGATAAAAAAGTAAATATATATTGTATTATAAAAATTAGTTATTATCATCCAAAAATGAGCATTAATAATCCATGGGTGAAAGCACTTTAGTGAAAAAATAATTTTAATAAATTAGATATTGTGAGTGTGAGTTTTAGTTTTTTTGAAAATATTCCTGAATATACACTTCTCCCCCCCCCCCATCTGGAGAAAATGGCTTGTAGATTCATGAATATGAAATTTATTTGCAAAATTTTGAGCATGATATTCTGAAATATAAATGTATTTTATGAAAATCTGTTATTAAATCATAACATCAGTATAAGTAAGAGTCATGTTTGAGTGAATGTTTAAGAACTTTAATGAGCAACATGGAAAACGCTAAATACATTTGCTTTGTTTAATGAATTATGACCGATTCATTTGTTTATTTATTTCTAGATTTGAATGCTGTTCGAAGAGTTTGTTCTTTCCTTTTAAATGATCTCAAGGGACACAAAGTTTCTTCAACATGTGAGTAGAACTGAAAGTATAAATTATCGTTTCTGTACCTCCTCCTCTTTTTGTGATGCAAAATAAATAAACAAACTTTCGGGTAGAATTTAGTTTATTTAATTAACTTTTGTTTGCTTGAGATTCATTTCAAGTGAATTTTCAAATATTTATGCTTTGAAAAAAAAATTTGCTGTCACCAGTTCCTGCCTTTATTTTGAGAAATGAGATCAAAATTACTAATTTTTCAATAAATCCTAAATTTGAGAAAACTCTTTGCTCTACATTGCGATAAAATTGAATAGGATAAGAATTCTTTGCACTAAAATTTGGTTAAAAATAAATAGGCGGCATTAGTGAAACGTAAATTATCAAAAAAAAAAACTGCAACAAACAATTGTTTCAAAGTTATGATGAAGCCTGTGATTCAGGTTAAAATATTCAGCCCACATTGTAAAGTTCTGGGCTTGAAAAAAAATTGATGGCGTAAAATAGAAAATTAGTAAATTAGCTTCAATGTCCATCTTGGAAAGGAAAGATATCATTGCACAACCGTTAAGAAGGTGTATTGAATTCAACTGCATGCTCCGACAGTGCCTGCACTTGAGCTGTCTGAAAAGATCCTCCCTGTTTTAAGCTTGACAATTGCGAAGGTGATGTCTAGGAACCAATTTAACCAAGTGGAGGCCCTGGGACAAACAGCAACTGGGGCTCTTACCAAAATGATATCAGCAATTTTAAGCAAAATGTTTTGTCACATTTGTTAATTTTTTTAAGGTCCCGGAGACTAGGCTCTTTTGTTTTAGCTGATAGAGGGCCTTCCAAGTTATTTGCTGATTAACAATTAAATACATAATGTACAAGTACATGTTAACTGTAGCGACACATTTCCAGTTGAAAATGTTCTTTTTATCAACCTGACCAACTATTGGTATTAGTTGCAAAAATTATTAATTAAATGGTAAAACCTATTGCATAGCAACAAAACATTTTATGAAAACAAAAGTTTTTGAAATTGCTTAGTGTGTTTTGAAGTTTTATAGAGAAAAAATGAAATAGAGTTTTTTTTCCATCATACTAATTTAAGACATGAATTATTTCACTTTATTTTATTCAAGAATGAACTCTTGAAGCAAATTAAATGTGTAATCTAAGAATTGATGGTAAAATCATAAAATATTGAAAATGATTTATAAGTTTTAAATGTTTGGGACAGCTTTATTACAAGTTGTCTAATTTTGGGATAACCTCTTTCAAAATGAGGGCCCCCAAAATTGGGCAAAGTCACCAGATTCACCTCTCTAAATCTGTGCCTGGTGATGTCTCGGGTACAGTTCAGTACTGATAATTAACTTCATAGTTTTCTATTTGCTACAGCTCTGGCATCATAAAGTGTAGCGGGTTCAATCAATCTGGCTTCACTGACTATTTTAAGTACAAATATCTTTTGAAAAAAATATTCTGCAAATACCATGATAATTGATAAAATTGTAAACAGACTCTGCAAACTTTTGAAGTAGTTTTCTTATTAGCATCTTTATCTACTTTCAGATACTATTAGAATGGGGTGCATTATTGATGGCTATGAAGAACTAATGACTTTGATTAAAGCTAAAGAAGCCGCAACTGAGACTAATGTCAATTTTGTTATTCCCAGTTTGTTGCTTTCCTATGAACGCTTTTTTGAAGATTCCCTGATCTCTCTTTTTGAAAAAATGAGGGAAGATGTAAGTTTTTCAATTTAAGAAGTTTCAAAGTTCCATTTAAAAATAACAAATTAGAAGGGAAAATATCAAAGTTTTATTCTAATAAAGGAAGTAATTAAATAAGTTGAATCTATTATTGCTGTAAACTATCTATTTAAATTTTTCTGACTTTTAACAAAATTCTTTCTCTTATTGCTCATTCAATACCAGAATCTGTATGTGTTCATATGTTTGAAGTCATACATGTGTTGACAGGTAGCAGGCTCTGCTCCTATTCAAGCTATCTCTAGCTAATGTATCAATCTCTGATGAAGATCAAGAGTTCTCCTAAAGTTATTCACCTCATTGCAAATAACAGTTGCTTTCATGAACTATTGGAAAATGCCCTCAACAATGTTGAACCTACAGCTTTTTTTAAATTAATTTCAAGATTACTCTGATTACCAAACGGCACGACCTTGAGGATCACGGATCTGGACGAAATTTTGGATTTGGGTTAATTCCCACTAGATATGAACCCAGTTGAAGCGGTTTGACTGCATAGGCCTTAGTTCGGCCGTAATGGGGGTCCGAAGTTTCTAGTTTGGCTCTAGAAAAGCAATGATTTTTCCTTTGAAATTAACCTTTTTTTACTCTTTTCTTGATATTGCATTGCAGTACCCGCCTAAATGAATGCATTCACGCTATTCACAGTATAGAAAGAATTTCACCACCCCTACATTATACTAACAAGAGACGGGACAGATTCGAAGAACAAATAACATGCCAAAATTTCTAATTAAAAAAAAAAACCCTATTGCAATTCTGGAGCCAAACAAGCAAATATAGACCCACCTTGGTGCTGAACTAGAGCCTATACACTCAAACTATTTTACCTGGGCTCATATCTAGTAAAAGGGCGCCCATATGCAAAATTTTAAGGGGGCTCAAAAATTTCCCCCATGGTTTAGCAGAATACTTTACCCATGGAAACCGATTTCAGTACAGATTAGAGATATTAAAAATTGACATTTTTAATAACTTATTCATTAACGGCTGGAAAAGAAATGTTTATACATTTTTACAAAGAAATAAGCACTAAAAGCCAGGCAGTTCTCATTTCTAGGGGGGGGGGGGCTTGAGCCCCCATTTGGCCTCCTATATGGGTGCCCTTGATCTAGTACGAATTGACCCAAATTCAAAAGTTTTTCCAGATTCGCAACCCTCAAGTTTTTTTCATCTGAACCACATTGATTAGCAGGACTCCAGAATTACAATGGCGTTTTCATTGGAATTTGAAACTTTGAAACAATATCTACCCTCTCAAGACATTCAGCGTCTCTTGTCAGTACAACGAAGGGGGGAGGGGGAGATTTATTCTATGTTGCAAATGCATTTAATTTGCTCTTACTGCAATGCAAATGCAAGAAAAGTGTGAAAAAATTTAATTTCAAAGAAAAAACCATTGCTTTTCTGGGCTCAAGTAACAACTTTAGACCCTGGTTGCAGCCAAACTAGGGCCTATGCTGTCAAACCGCTTTACATGGGTTCATATCTAGTGTGAACTGACCTAAATTCAGAGTTTCATCCGGATCTGTGATCATGAAGATCGAGCTGTTTGGTAGTGAGATTTAAAAAGCTTGAAATAGCAGCCCCAGATTCTGACTTATTTACAAAAGTGAATCCTATAAAAGTCTTCCATTTTAACAGATTTAAATAATTGCATCCTGTCTCCTTTGTCTCTCTTTTGCTGGAGACTACACATACAGTTAACTCCCAATAACCGATGGTCAGATTATCTGGGGTCTTTTCACATTTTTACTTCCTTTTACAAAAAAAGAAGTACTGTATTCTCGAAAAAATGTTCCCTCAAAAATCGACCTTAGTTTCCACTTTACTCACCCCCTGAATGAATATTGAGTTTTTTTTTCAACTCAACCACGTTGTGGATAAGTGCCTAAGAACGTATAGACACGCGAAATATCCATAATGACGATTCCCGAGTTAATTACAACACATTTTCTCGTTACGTCTGTATGTACATATGTATGTGCGTATGTATGTTGCATAACTCAAGAACGGAATGTCCTAGAAAGTTGAATATTGGTACTTTGACTCCTAGTGGGGTCTAGTTGTGCAACTCCCCTTTTGGTTGCATTCGAGTGATTCTAAAGAGGTTTTTAGCACCTTTTTGGGGAGAAATCATTGTTAATTTCGATGCAAACTCGAGTGGTGTTATAATTTGGCGGACAATTGGCGATATATCGCCAGTCTTTTGGTCGCCAAGTTGGCGACAAATTTGGCGATTTTTTTTTTAATAATCTGTTTCAATTTGGCCACTGTTAGTGATATTTATAAAGTAAACAATTGAATCATATTAAAATTGCCAGAAATGGGGAAACGACATTGAATTGGAGTAAAAGGAAGTTATGTGATGCACACATCAGCTCGTTTTTTTGTTGAAAACTTATGATTATGTTATTGTTCATTTTTTGATTTTGCATATTTTTTTATATTCAGTGTCAGTTCGTGTAATGTTTTTAGTAATACTTTATATATATGTTTCGGTGTTTTTAGCTATTGTATACACAGTATCATTTTTTACCTATTATTTGGATTATCCACGGTTATCTTGCTACCCTATTCCGCAAATAATTGGGTGTTTACTGTATTAAACTTTTTAATCCTTGTTGTAATCTAAATCTTGGAGTGCTTGTGCTAACTTAGCAGCCCTCCTGTGAACGTTTGCCTTTTGTTTGATAAGGAGACGAAAACTGTACAGCATACTTCAAAGCACTTCATATACTAATGATGGAATTTGCTTAAAAATAATTCAATATAATCTATTGATGCATCCAAGCATTCTGCTCTTTGTTACATGCTATGTTTCCCAGCTGGCTAAACTTAAAGACCGGAATAATAAGGACAACTTGTTCCACCTGTTAATGATATATCTATGAATACTAGCTTTATGTTTTTTTTTTTACCATTAACAAAAAATATTTTGTTAGATATGCTGATAAGTATTAATGTTTTTATTAATGTGGTTTCATTTTAAAATCGGGTTTGGATCTATAGTAAAATGTGTTGTTGAACTTTATTTATATATAATATTTAAATTTAAAAATTATGACGTACAGTGAAACACTGTTTATATGTTTCTCTTTTATATGTTTTTATCAATTACACCTTTTTTTAAATTGGTCCCTGCAGAGTTTAATACACATCAACGTAGACCTATTATATGTTTTTTCATTTATACGCTTTTTTCATACGGTCCCTTCAAAAACGTATAAACGGTGCTTCACTGTATTTATTAAATATAAAAGAATATGTTTTTGTTGAAAAATATTTATGAAATTACAACTGCTAATAAAATATGAGCAAGTTTACATTTTACAAAAAAAATATTTTTAAAGTGTTAGTATAAAAACATATTCATTTTGCAGTGAAATACATTGTATGATTTAAGTTACAATTTTCTTTTCTCTTTTTTGGCACCTTGCTACATTATTTTAAGGCAAAAAAAAGTTTTTCACTCATTTATTTTGAAAATTTTATAAATGCTGATGCATTTTCTGTCTCAAAATTTAGAACTGTTTCTGAACGCTCCTTTTTAAGAATAAATGGTCCCCTTAAGTTCTTGTTTTACTTTTCTTCATTTAAAATATGTGATTATCATTGTTTATCTTTTTGTAGGAATGTATGTTCGACTTTCTGGTCTGAATGGCCAAAGTTGTTACTCGAGTAACAAATAAATACCTTTGTGCTTGAAAATTAAATGAATGAATGACCAACGTTTTATGCACAAAAATATAAAATTGCTGCAAATGCATGTTTCAGTATTACAAGGAACACCTTTCTCAATGCAAGAAGTGTGAACTTCTTGATGAAAAGTCATCCCAGGAAAACAACAAGACTCACACATCAGAAAGCTCACACTTCTTTGCATTGAAAAAGGTGTCCTTTGTAACACCAAAACATGCGTCTGCAGTAATTTGCAATTTTTATGCATCAAAACATTGGTAATTCATTCATTTAATTATTACTTCAGTGTTTGAATAAAAAATGTATAACTGGAACTGAAAATTGTGTCTCATGTGTTTTTTATCTAAGTGACAGTACATTTTATTATTTCAGGAATTATGTCACTTTTCATTACACTTTGCTTCAGTTCATCCTTCTCTGACTAGGACTTGTTTAATGTTGAAAAAATTTCAGAATGTGAGATCTCTCAGCTTATCTTATGTGCCTATACAGTTAGCAGAGGAACCTGGTTCTCTACATGCCTTAGCTGAGACACTCAATAGTTTACCTAACCTGCAAAGAATCCGTTTGAATGGAAACAATCTTTCATCATGTATGCATATCTTGTTTAAGAACTTCTGCAGAAATGATTTTACTTATGCTAAAAGTGAGGAACGTGTTTCTGACTGTTGCATTGTTCATCGAGGGAAACTGCAATTACTTGATGTGTCTTCCTGTGAACTTACAAGTGACGACCTCTCATTCTTGACTGAGCTCCCATTATCGACTACGCTGAAAAGTTTGGATTTAAGTTACAACAGACTCAATCTATCATGGTATGTCATTTCAGAATAACATACTTTCCATTTGTATTTAAAAAGCATTAAAACATTAAATCTGTTCGTCAGAGCCAAAGTGACACAAGTCCAAAAATTGCGATTTTCCGTTTATTTGTGCATTGTATGTAGGAGTCTTTTCTGCACTGAGCCATGTGAATGTAATTATTTGAAAACAAATCCTTTTCCATTTTTTACCAGGGTTAAAAGAACGCACGTCCCATCCTTTTCATGCGTTAGGAAAAAAGTCTTTCCTGAAAGATCATCATAATGTGACTTACATCCTTTTGGCTCTGAGTTACAGAAATTAGGATTATGCTAGTTCTTATTATGTCCAACCAATTTTTGTTAAAACAAGTACAGTAGAATACCTTTATAATGCCAACCTATAAAACGAATATTTTCAGAAGTAAACAATAAGCTTTTCAGTTTAAAAAAGTACTCTATTTTGCCTTGCAAACATTACTGTTCTTTGCCAAATTAAGTTTTAAATAGTTTTTCATTTTCTGATCTTAATTCAAAGCTTTTATATTATAATTAGTATTTAAAGTAAAAAAAGTGCCAGATTGTTCTTAAAAATGCAGCTGTTAACCATGATGAAGCTACCAAAAATGCACAATTAATACACTTTCTTTTTGATAATGAAACATATTTATTTGTGAACTAGTGGTACCCGCAGGGCTTTGCCCGTAGTAGAAAATTAAAAGGTCTTTTGGTTCGCCTGTATATTTAACAATAATGTATGGTAAATTTCTCGCCAATTGGCTTGCCCATGTTACGGTTCCACATTATGATAACTTTGATAATTTACTCGTCCATCTTATGATAAATTTGATCGGGAAAATGTTTTAAAAATTGAAATAGAAAAAGAACAAAATCAAATTTTCGAAAAATCGCCTCGAAGTGCACACTTTCATGCTACAAACTAATTTTGTGCCAAATTTCATGAAAATCTGCCAAACGGTCTTGGCACTATGCGCCTCACAGAGATCCAGACATCCCAGGGTTGGTAAGTTTCTGCCAAGGTAGTTAAAACCACTGGTAGAAACCAGTTAAAACCGGCATGGCAAAAACAACTTTCTACCATATTTGTGGCAGAAACTGGCAAAAACTCACAAAATGACAAAAAAAAAAAAAAAAATATTGACATAACAATGGAAATGCATGAAAAAAATATTAATTTGCTAACCAAAGCATAATTGAATTACAATATTATCACAATTCAAAATCAAATGTTACATTGTTTGGATCCTGCACTTGCCTCTTAGAAAACGTGGTTTCTAAAATCTGAACAGTTTCTCGATTTAATATGGACAAATGAGAAACTTTAGAATATGCTTGCAACAGAAGAGCTAGCAGGCAACGCATCGAGGAACAAGTAATATTCGTGAAACTTTCATCTATTGTATATTTTTTTCTAACTGGTTCACCATGCAGTAACTGGGGTCGTGGGAAAGACCTGACTTCAAAAATAAGTTTTGAGAAATGGGGCCAACTTGTTTTGCAAAGCTGTGACATTTGGTTCAAAATCGACGTTAATATTAGCAAGTAAAGTTCTGCTACTTTCTTCTTGAAGCACATGATAATTTCAACCACAAGCAATTTAGATGATTCGTATAAACGAGCAAATTGCAATCAGTAGTGCCTGTTTTAATTCTGTATGTCACTCCTCTTTCCTAAGCACCGATATGGTCTTTCGTCCTTTGGTAGATTAATCCAAATATTGTGAGCATCTGCCGCAATTGAAAAGTTCCCTTATCCGAACTAAATCAAGGTAACTAGCATAAGATTTTATTTTTTAAAATGATGAAATGAAGTGTAACTTTTTTGTTTACTTAAACAAACATCATTTAGTAGTTACTTAAGTTATTAAAGACACTTTTAAGTTTTTGCCAGTTTTTACCGGTTATAACCAGTTTCTGCCACTGGCACACCAAAAACAAGTTTCTGCCGGCAGAAAGCCAACCCTGCAGACATCCAGACTTTCAGCTTTATTATTAGTAAAGATGATAGTATATATCTTTCGAATTGTATAATTTGAGCTTTAATTCTCATTGTAGTTGCAACATACTCGAATGTGCAAATATTTTGATACATTCTGAGTATTATTTTCTGTATTTGTGAAATGATTAGTATAACTCCAAAACCTATGGTCCCAAAAGGTGTGCATTATAATAGTCTATTATAACTGCTTTGACTCGCCTGAGCACAGGTCATCTAAAAACCCTCAGATTTTCCCATGGTAATAGGACTTTCCCAATTTGTACCAAATGTCATACTGAAGAGGCCACTGCACAACATATGATTTTTCGTGTTGGTTTGGTACGCGAGGATCTACTGAAGAGACCTGCTTCTGTCTTGAAGTTGATTAAGGCCAACAACCTCATGGATCTGATCTGATAGAATAGAGAGATAAGTAAGAAGAAGAAGATAGTCTTCTACTATAATATGTTTCTAATGGCAGAAATTTCAAAGATATTAGCAGTTGTAGAAGGAAAAACCTTATAGTGCATCTTTCAATGTTTATTTTTAATAATTTCAATGCTGAAACAAATGCAGTTCCAGAAACTTCGTTAACTGGAACTCCCTCAACATGAAAAATCATTTCACATGAACTACTTTCTGGTCCCATGAGTTAGCAATCACTTAATAATTAATCAGATAACATAAAATCCAATTAACTTGAAATAATTATCGCAGTCCCATGAATTTTGCATTAATAATGTTTAACTGCAAGAAATAAATGAATGCTTTTGTAATGAAATGTAGAAGAAAATAATATGATGTTAATATGCAAATTTGCAGGAAGCTACAGACATGCATTCCTTATTCTCTTAAATATGCTGTACTCTATGATATTTTTTTTCTACAAACTCTATTTCTATTAATTTCAAGTTATCAAAAACAAGTTCACTTCAAAAACTATGATTTTTTTAAATGTATAAATAAGATATAACCATAAATTGAATGCCATTGTCAAGATGAAAGAAATCTTTTAAATATTTATTCATTAATATTTGTTATACTAATAGTTCTTTACTTCTTTGTGCAACAAACTAGTGTTCATAATGTTAAAATATGGTTTAATCAAATACCACACACACATACACATGGCTATAATGTTAAACTAAGTGATGCAAAAAAAAAAAAATCTAAGTATTTAAGAGCAGAATTGTTAAAATGCTTCCATGCGTTTATTTTTCTAGATGACATTTCTGAACTGTTTTTTAAATTTTTTTATAAAACTTTTTGGTGGTTATGGGTTTTATTGACTCACACATTTAAACCAGTGAAATGAAAAATTGTTTTATGCTAACTAAACTGCTTAAATCAATGATACAAATGTTAATGTATCATACAAGCTTCATTTACTGTTGATTTAATATAAACAATTTGTATACCTGAAGTTGAATATGCTCATATTGTTACTGTCACTAATTTTTTCTTCATGCAGTTTTTAACACTGACATGCTTAAAGAAAATATATTTCTTTTTCTTTTCCAATCAGAAACATGTGTGATCCCAAATATTGAAAAAAAGATTGACAATGGCAGATTTAAAGGTTCGAGGGCCTACGGCAATGCTTTTTTGGGGCCCCTTTGTCTATCACAGAACTATGTAAAACATTTATGCTGTTTTTTTCTTTTAACTCCCCACCCTCCCCATCCCTTCAAAGCCCATACGTTCATGGGGGGGGGGGTGCCTCACAATCCTGAGATTTTTGAAACGGTAAATCCACCATTGAAGATTGGCAGTTCACGCATTAGGCTCAATACACATACACTGATATTGCAGATATTTATATCCTTAAATTTTCTTTCATTTTGACAATTGCAACTTTGTAGTGCATATAATTAAACATTTAGGTATAAAACAATTTAATTAAACTTGAGAAAGCTGCAAGCTGTCATTTCTTAACATTCTGAGGCTCAGTTAACATTACATCATTTTACTTCATATCACAGAGTTCAACGCATTTGTATAGTGGAGCCCCCCCCCCCCCCCTCCAGCTTTGAAAGATTAATGTTTTTATGTATAAATGGGGAGTGCACGATTTTTGTTGTTTTCCGATAAAATTTGCATCAAGTGCAAATTTTGCAACCTTGGATCATCCCTCCAGAAAAATCCAAATAAGTCTAAGGGTGACTCTAATAAATTGAAGGACCGTGATTATGTGTCTTTACTTCTTTCTTGAGTAGTGGAGCATGAAGTGAAAAAGGGGGCACTTGAAACAAGCACGAGCACTGAGACCACCAAGGGTGCCCACAAGGGGGGATTATGGTGCAAATTGCACCATCAAAATTGGGGGGGGGGGGGGTTTAAATTTATTTAATGATTTATTTTAAATTTAAATTATTCATTTTATTTAATTGTATTCTGTTTATATTTCATTTCATTTATTTTAGTTTGTGTGTCTCTCATTGGCATAGCACTGAACTTTTGTAATAAAATAATAATAACAATAGTAGTAATAATAATAAATAAATAAATAAATTAATTAATTAAAAAAATAAATTAAAAAAAGAGCTAAAAACGGAAAGAGTGTTGAGATTTTTTTTTTTGGGGGGGGGATGGGCACTTGGAGACCACTGGTATATTTTACTATCCATACTAGGACCACATTCTTGTGTAATAGGGGAGGGTAATTGGCATCAAGTTGAGTTGGGTTACTTTCGTAATAATTTTAAGATGACTCGGATTTTAATATTATTAATATTTTTAATTCGAGCTCATAACTAACATGATTTCTTTTCACTGAACTCTTCAAAAAGAAGTAAACATTGTCAAGGTCAAGCTTCAAATTATCAGAGCCATACTATAACAAATACTTCTAAGATAAGAAAGAAATAACTTTCTTAAGAAAGAATTTCATCTTGATTCAAGGGCGCCCATATGCAAAATTTTATGGCGGGGGGACTCAAAAATTTTTCCCGTGGTTTAGCAGAATATTTTCCCCATGGAAACCGATTTCAGTACATATTAGAGATATTAAAATTTGACATTTGTTATTAACTTATTCAATTATGACTGGAAAAGAAATTTTATACGTTTTTGCAAAAAAGAAAGCGCTAAAAGCAATGAAGTTCTCATTTCTAAGGGGGATTGAGCCCCCCCCCTTACCCCTGTATATGGGCGCTCTTGTCTTGATTGTTCATGTTAAAATTTAATCTGATAACAAATTTGTTGAAAACTAAAATTGGGTAGATGTTCATCATATTATGTGTATATTAAGTGTTTGATTCCCTTTCCATTTTTTGAGTTTAGGTTATCTGAATGTATGAAGGCTATGAGCAATAACTTAGTAGTACTGCAAGTCGAAAAGTCAATTCCAAAATTGTCTTTGCTGGATGAGAACTTTCCGAAACTTAGTGCAATGAAGAATATCAAGTAAGCTTATTCATACATCTGAATGGATTTATTTATTTTTATTTTTGTAGCAAGTAATATGATCGTATAGGTAATGCTATTTAAAGGAGTGAGTGAAAGATGGCGTTGTGTGTCATTTTGAGATTATCATGTAGATGGCGTTACTTTATGGATATAATCAATTCTGTAGTTGGGGGCGGGGGATATTTTGGAAAATGCATTTTTTTATTGGGTAGATGTCATGGTTGAAGACTTGATTAGGCAAAAAAAGCTTGGTTTGAATTTCTTATGAATAAAAGGTAGACATTAATTTTCTTTAAAAGGTGGTTTCAAACTAATTAGTCTTTTATTTTGTGTTGTTTTTACAATAATGCATTTATGTTATACTTCCTTTAAATAGCAGCATCTACATGATCATTTCCAATTTTTTACAAATGTTAAATTACCCCTTCTCCCTACTTGCCATTCCCAAATCTTGAGGTGCTGGGGGTTTGCTAAAGCCTTGTTAATATAAAAATTTTAAAAACTGAATTACATTTAGAGAAGAGTCGGTGGTTTGTACTAAATATATTAGTGTCCAATTCCTTTCCAGTGTCTTATGGTCTGTTTTGCTTATAGTAATTTTTAATTTTATTCCCCCCCCCCCCTGACTTTAGCACTTATTTTGGAATAAGCAAACTTATACTTTAAAATACATTTTATGAATGTAATCAGACAAACATTTAAAACAAATTAGTTCTGAATTTGTGCATTTCTAATGGCACTATTTTTTCCCCCAAGAAAGACCATGTGAATTTCACTAAATTTCAGAAAGAGCCCTCAGTTAAAATATTAATTTTAATAGTTACTATTATGTGGCAACCATGCATTGAATCGTGCTTGGCACTTTGTTTTGTGTACCATGTGTTTTCTGAGGTATGTTCATTAGGGATTTATTCAGAGGCATTTCCAACAGTGTCCTCTAAATGTCTTATTTTTTTAATTTTGTTTCTAAAATTCATTAAACAGTTTTTGAACAAAATTTCTTTAACAGAAAGTTTAGCATGGTGCCCATCATTGAAAGCATGTTGATTAAAAGTTTCATGTTTTAAATGTGCAGCATCTGAAGCTATAGCTCATTAAATCATTTTCAGTAGACGACAGCTATCTAAAAGTGGTAAAAAAATCAACTGCATGTTTACCTTTGCCCTCCCCCCCCCAAACTTAAACGAAATAAACAATTAAGGGGCTGACACAGGGAAGACAGTGAGTCACAAAAAGTGAATTTAATAGGGGAAGCAAAAAACCTGAGGCAAAGCATTGTGAACCATTTTCCGTCGCTTCTAGAAACTAAAAACCAATTTGCCAATTGGCTAACTGTTACTTCCATGTCATTGGCTTGAGCATTTGCTGTTTTTTCCGTGAAAAAACGAAAAACTCAAAATTGGTGAGTTAGTCTTCCCTATATCAGCCCCTCGATTGCATACACTGCAGAAAACAAAGTTTTCTACATAAAATTACGTATTTTTATTCACAGCTTTCTTTGAAGTCATAATACAAATTTAGTATTTGATTACTATTAAAACAAATATGTGCAGAAAATTTGTCAAATTTGATTAAAAATTTTAAAAAATAGCAATTGAAAGTACTGATTATTTTAAACAGAAAAACACTTGTATTTAGAGATGGGAATGGTCAGAAAATAACTTCTTTCACTAACCTTCTGAAAATTAGTTTCAAAAAATGTTTTCTTTTAATTCACAATAATTTATTTTCTCTGTATGTTGCTCTAATGTAATCTGTTTCATGATAGATATCTGAATATCAGAGGACTAGAAGCAGAAGAATTGGTTTTGGCTAACTTCATTTCTGACGAGTTAAGAAAGATGCCTGATTTACAAGGCATTGCATTGTCAAGACCTATAGGTATTGTTGACTGTGAGCATCTGGAGTATCTTATTAATCTTGAACGAACTGTAAAATTTTTGTGGGCATAAAAATAAATTTTTATATTTATAAACTGCCAGAAATTTTAATGAAAATGTTGAACATTTTCAATTTAATTCTTGCTTATTTTGTAAATCACTTTTTTTGATTAAAATATTTCAGAAGTTCAATTTTTTCTTATTTTATTCGGCTTTAAAACATGAAAACTGACAAATATAACCCAGCTTCTTTATTTTTCAGCTTAAACATTTATTTGATTTGAAATATTTTAATATTAATTTTAAGTTCATTTTTAGGCATATTATTTTACATTGCTTGTCTTACATTTACAGGTTAGAAATGTATTCTTGGAGTTATTTTTTAAAGAATTTTATTAATAATAAAACAAAAAAGATATACAAGTTTTTACAATTTAATGAAAATATATTTTGGGTCCATTAATTGCAATTTCATCAGATGGCCCTACCAATTTCAAATGATTGAACTAATTCTCTGAGTATTAACACAAAATTTGATATGAAGGCCGACTTCATTATGAGCAGGTGCAGATTCGTTTTTAGCACCAATTGCTCCAGGGGTGAGTGGCATAGTCGACTATTTTTCTCATTTTAACTACTGCAACCCACGTATGACATGTATTGCCAAAATGCTCATTTGAATTTTCATGTTAAGTGCCAAAGTAGGAAATTAAATAAATTTTAAAAAAAAAAAAAAAAAAAAAATTGACAAGAACCAAAAACTTTTCAGAATCTTCCTTTTATTTACATACTTAGTACTTCTTACAAAGATATGTTCACAACCATATCAACTTCAACAAACAAATAAACACTTGCAAAACACTCTTTGTAAGTCATTCAATATAGTGAAACCTCCTAAAAGTGGCTATATTACTTTTCATCAAAAAATAAATCACTGACAAAGGTTTTCATTCATGCCATTAAAATCTGCATGTCTCTCTGAAGCTTAATCGCTTTGAGAATCGCTAGAAGTTAAGAGGCAAACAAAACACCTAAAAAAAATTGCTCCGTCTCATCTTTGTATAACTTTAATTAACAGAGATATTAATTAAAATCATTTAGCAATCTTTTGCTGATTTAAAAGTTTTCAGTTGTTATGAAACATTGTTATTGAGACATACTGCAAAGTTACAGCCTCCATCAGCGGGTTGGGTGCAAAGCGATCAGGGCAAGGAGCCTCCTAGTTTAATATAAAACTGCATCAGCCAACTTATAAAATAGCTGAAATGCCATATAAATATTATCTTTAGAAATTAAAAATAAATTGAGAAAAAACTGGTTGAATATTTATTATTAAAAATACACATCTTTAATATACTAATGCTTTCTAATTTTTAACTTGAAAAAAAAAGAAAAAAAAACTTTTAACTAAAAGACCAAAATATTTTGAAGCGATCACGACTTTGACACGACATACAAGCTGATTTCTGTTCAGGAGCTTGCTGGAAACAAAAGAAATGAGTTATTGCATAGCCGTGATGGATATATATAGGAGCTCAAATTAGAAATTAAAGGTTATTTACATTAATCCAGAGGTGAATATTTTTACTTTTTGTTAGCAAAATGGATTATGAAGTTTTAAGTAAATAAAGAGGTTTCATTACATCTAGATTTCACTGCTTTGGTTCGCATGATTTATGAACAATAATTATGACATAAATAAAACTTGCTACAGCAAGTGAAACAAAAATAGATTAAATTTGATATAAGATTACATGAATAAAAGATGAATTAGTTTTCAGTGCTAAATAATTAATGTAATTCGATTTTCCTTTCAGTTTCTAAATTTAAAACTATGGGCAAAATTAGTTTAAAAACTTAATTGTTACAATACAATAGAAGCTGAATATTATTTAAATGAACTTATCTATAATATACGTACTTATTAATTTTTCAAGTTTTAACAACTATATGAATGAGATGAATTTAATTGTCTTTTAATAGTATTCTTAAATAGTATTCTTAAACTATTCAATCATGATTTTTTTTTTTTTTTTATCATACTTTGTTTTAAAAAAAAATTATTTTCATACTGTAGTGTTAATATCAAAAGCCAAAAAAACATTGAAATGTGTTTTTTTGATTCAGTAAGTATTTACTACTTCATAAATTTATGAATTTTTTTTTTTAAATTTTGTTAAAATCTTTTAATCAAATCGAAATGATTTTTATTCAACTCGTTGCAATATTCTGAATATAGCAATTTTTCAACACATTAAAGATATGACAAGAAATATCCAATACAACCTTGTTTAGCACAAATAAACAGATTACGGAATACAGTGAGATTATTTACTTGGGTAAAACCGACTATAAGAAAAGTTAATTTCTCAAAATTACACCAAATAGATTAAAACTTGGTATTTAGCTGCAAAGTATGATGAATTACATCAATGAAATGCACAAAAGTTTGACAAAAAGAAACACTATTGAAACAAATCAAGTTATAAATTTTAATAAAAAGCAAAAAAAAAAAAAAAAAAAAAACCCTGCTGCAAACCACCAAAATCAAAGTTGAGAGGGGAGGGATGACTAATAAAATAAATGAACTACCATCAACATAAATGATTTGTTTCAAATCCCTAAAGTAATTAATTTTCTTCAAAATTACATGGGGGGAAAAAACCCTTAAACAAGGTAATGTCAAAACTTCACGCAACTAACCACAAACAAATAAAACACATACGAAAAAAATTCATTGTTCATAACCAAATGAACCACACAAAATGAGATAAAAATATTATTAAAAAAACAACAGCACAAACATACATGATTTGCATTGATAATTGCTTATAGTAACTTGCACTAGCAGCATTCAACTGCTTAAAATGGAGCTAAATTGCTAAAAAAGCAGTATGTGAAACTACTCCGAACAAAAATATACTAAAAAAAATCCATCTATAGTTTTTAGATAATGAAAAATTAATTGCTTTGTGGAATATATTGCTATGACTTGATTAAGTTTTTTTTTAAACATGCTTCACTTTATAAACTAGGGAAAAAACTTAATTAAATATGATTAGAGGATCATGAAATACCATGACAAGTGGTTTTTTAATGGAATTAATTAACTAAAAGGTTAATCACTCTCACATGAAATTCAAGCTCTAGACTAGGAATTCCGAATTGTAACCATTGGCTACCAGAGTCACAAAAAATGGTCACCACTTTTGACTCAAATAAATAACCTTAAGAGAGTTTGTTAAAAAACTACACTGCCAAGGTGAAGTCGAATGATGCTCTGAACATCTCAAGCTGGAGGGTATTGTCAAAGCACAATATAAATTTTACGAAGAAACACATGATTGCCACCTTCAGAAACTAAGACTTGATGTTTTGTAGTCATTTTCAATGAAATGCTCGTCTGTTGGCGACTAGTGACCTTTAACCTAGAGCTTTACATGAAATACTAGTCTTTAACAGCATTTATAATAGTCACCGACTTTTTTCACACTTTTCAAATGATTGCAAAATACTTCACAAGAGCAATGTGAAGAAAAACTAAATTACTTTCTTTTCATTCGTTTGTGAACAAAAAAAGCAAAATTTGAAGCTTATTCCAACAAGTAAACATTCTTAAAATAAGTTTTGGGTAGTGCATAAAACTAAAAGCGACAATCTTTTACATTTTTATTTGTTGCTTTAGTTAATGGAAATAAAGATCTTGATAAATGTCAAAATTTACTTTACTTAAGTTCTCTTGACCAAAAAAATATTTTTTCTTGGTCTTCAGTACATCTTCACAGAAATTATTTAATTTTAATGGAGGTACCAAGTTGCTTAAGTGGATTCAAATCGTTACTTTTATTCTACTAAAGGTATTTTATTTTAAAATTCTATCAATAATATTTTGTTATGTGTCATTCTCCAGAAAACGTAACTTTTAAACGCAACTATTTTTCCATTTCAAAACCTTTTGTTTTCTTCTTTTTTTGCATTTTTACATGAAAGTGTTACTTACTAGAAGTAACCATAAACAATGGCCCATCTAAGTTCCAATTATTTTACTCATAAAAACAAAAAATTAAAAAATGCCTTTTTCATGGGAAAAAAGAAATGTTTAAAAATTGAGGCCAATTTGATATCAAAGTAGTAATTTTGTTAATTGTGAAAACAATGATTAATGGGAATTTAATATTAAGCTCTTAATTGAAGTATGGCTTAATTAATAGTTATCATTTTAGTTTAAATGTGTGTTAAAAATAGTTTTTAGTAAATTTGAGAATATACTGGAAATTTATAATAATTGTGGTAGAATGCCTAAGATTGATGTATTTAACCTCCATCATTTATTTTCACCTCACAAATAATGACATTGATAGGGTCTGTCACGGAGATGAGGAATTTTCCATTAATAAAATAATAGTTTAAAAAACTAAAAAAACACGCTTTCATAGCAAAATGAACTAAAAAGTGAAAAATAATCTTTGGATGATAGTAGTTGACCAATCACTTAATTTTAATGTAATACAAAAAAGCGTGGGGTGCTGTCTATTTACATTTTTGCTTGGACAACAAATGGAAGAAATTCAAAACAACTGATAAGAAACCCCCACGCTTTTTTGTATTACATTAAAAATAAGTGATTGGTCAACTACTATCATCCAAAGATTATTTTTCACTTTTTAGTTCATTTTGCTACGAAAGCGTGTTTTTTTTAGTTTTTTAAACTATTATTTTATTTTTCTGCTTTTTAGTCTTATGTTGGAGAATTATCAGGTGACGAAATTATTTATAAAACGAGTGCGACGTAATATCTTAAAGTTAAGACAAGGGCACCCCGATGGGAAACTACTGTGAGTCATCGACGTATGTTTGCAGAAATCATATTTATATTAATTTGAAAATTTGAGATGCATTTGAATAAAAGTTTTGTTCAACAATGGTCTGATCAGCAATGAATTTCCAATTGAAGGCTCACCTAAATTTTGGCATGAAATCAGTTAAAAACAATTATATTTCATGTTCTAATTACCTTGGAACATTGGAACAAATTTTGTCTGATGCAGAAAAATTGAAGGTTTTTGCAGATATTTTTAAATAATTTTTGCGAGCGTTTTTTGATGTATTTTTTTTAATTTATCCTTTTTCACATTGTTGGACTTATGCCAAAATATTGATTAAAATTGGAGGAAACTAACAATTAAAAGGGTTAATTAATTAATTTGATTCTAGAATATTGCATTGTCATCGGGTCTGAGATCGCGTGCCAAATTTCAAAAGAATCCGATCGCAGGAAGTGGGCGAAATTTGAGCTGCAAGATTCCGTTACAAGATACATACATACATACATACAGGTGAAGCTAATAAAAGCGTGTTAATATAGGCCTAATGGATACATTTTTCAAGGAAATGTGTTTTTTCTTCGCTGCTACAATCTGCACATGTCAAGCATATGAAATCATGTTCACTTCTTTTTTTTACATTAATTTACATCTCTGAAATTTGAGTTCGCAGAGGTGAGAAATCAGAATAACCACACTAAGTTTTTACAGCAAAATCTATCTCCTTGTTTTTCGACAAAAATCTCAGAACTTCAACTATGGCTGAAAATAAACAAGGGGATTCCCTTGTATCATGGAAAATAAAATTTGATGTCATTACTGCCACATGTTAATGAGGAATGACATTTTAAGTTTGGGTAACAGAGGTGGGCATTTTCTGTGTGACATGACTACTTATCCTTAAAAAAAAAAAACGAACTAAAATACAATATTAAAAAATTAAATATACTTAAACAATTAGTATTTGAGACACTTGTGAAAGGAATAATTATATACTTTTAATTAAACAAGTATAATGTAGTATAACAAGTAGTATGTTGCTTAATAATAAGCAACATAAACAGTCACACCAGGTGTGGAACATGCCATGGAGGTGAGAATTAACATGTTGTCAGGGCTCCCAACACATTTTAGCTATAGAAAAGGGTAAAAGAGGACCACTTTGAATCAAAAAGGGGACCAAAGAGGACCAGTTAGGATTAAAAAGAGGACCTTGGGAGGACCATTCATAGTTACACCCAGGGTAGCACCAAATGGCAAATTAGCTGTCTGGCAATAAATACGTGAAGATAATTCGTTAATTAACCAAAATAATGATTTTTAATGATAAATCCTTATCACCTTCTGTACATCTGAACTTCTTATCCATTGAATTATATTATTCACACAAACATTTGGATGGGGGGGGGGAGTGGCAAGCAAGCATGTGACTGACCATCTTACAGAGTAACTTTAATTGTAAAATAAATTTTCTACTACTTAACAGGTAAAAACTGGCTAGTTAAAAATAATCACCCAAGTGACCGATCAATCAGTGCATACCTAATAAAGACCTTTTAGCTAGTTATTACAGTAAACACCTTAGTACATAGTAGTTTACAAAAATTTTCACATAACCAGTTTAAAGAGAATTCATTTTGATATGAGGTACCACAAGACAAGAAGATATAGTTTGGAGGCCAGGAGGTCCCCCTCCACAGCCCTTGGCTTTTACACATATTTCCAGCCAAAATATGGTAAGTTTATATACATATGAGAGTTTATGACCAAACACCAAAGCAGGAGGTAATTTCTGGCTACGCTACTAACTGACTAAGTTCAAAAATATTAGAGGTTTGCAAACCATTTATTAGTATGCTAAGTATCCAAATCATTTCTTCATATGTATGTATTATTTGTTCGGGCACCAGAAAAAATATTGTAACTGTCTTCAAGTACATATAAAAATTAGTGAGAAAGAAATTTTTTTTATTAAAGTCACCATACCCAAAAATATACAAATGCTGCTTAAGCGATAAATACACTGAATGTAAATTTGAGCCTGCTTTTACTGGATAACTTAATGTAATAAATAAATGTGTAAGTTTAGATTCATAGAGCTATATTTTCAAATTGAAAATACTCATTATGAGTACTTAAAAAAATAAGGATACAAAGTTTTTTAGTTTTTAAAAATAAAATTAAATAAAAAAATTTGAGGTAGCACATGTCAAAACAGCTTCCAATTTTAAAAAATATTAAAATAATAACAAGATGCAAAAGGATTGAAATCTTGCACAAGAGAATCAAATTTTCGCGAAGTATGTTCACTGTTGGCATAATTTCCAAAAAAAAAAAAAAAAGAATATTCTCTAAAACTAAACATGACTAAAATTGAACAAAAATATGCTAGTCTAGGATAGCATATGTGATAATAACATTCGATTGCGCAAAATATCAAAATATGTACAAGATGCAAAAAGATTGAAATCTCAAAGACAAGAAGCAATTCCTCGCGAAGTTCGAATAAGTGCAATGCTGCAATGGTTCCAAAAATAAGAAAGTTTATTATCTATTAAAATTAAACAAAAAATAAGCTAATCTATGGTGGCATATGCCAAAATAACTCCCGATTGCCAAAAATATCAAAATATTAACAAGATGCAAAAAGATTGAAATCTCAAACACGACAAGCAATTTTCCGCGAAGTGCGAGTAAGTTCAATGTTGCCATGGTTTTGAAAAAAAAGTAGTCTCTTATCTATTAAAATTAAACAAAAAATAAGCTAATCTATGGTGGAGTGTGTCAAAATAACTTCTGATTGACAAAAATATCAAATTATTTACAAGATGCAAAAAGATTGAAATCTCAAACACGACAAGCACTTTTCGCGAAGTGCGAGAAAGTTCAATGTTGCTATGGTACCAAAAATATAAAAATTAATTGTCTATTAAAATTAACCAAAAAATAAGCTAATCTAAGGAGGTGTTATGTCAAAATAACTTCCGATTGCCAAAAATATCATAACATTAACAAGATGCAAAAAGATCGCGAAGTGCGAGTAAGTTCAATGTTGCCATGGTTTCGAAAAAAAAATAGTCTCTTATCTATTAAAATTAAACAAAAAATAAGCTAATCTATGGTGGAGTGTGTCAAAATAACTTCTGATTGCCAAAAATATAAAAATATTTACAAGATGCAAAGAGATTGAAATCTCAAAACCCAGCAAGCAATTTTCGGCGAAGTCCAAGTTTGATGTTATCATGGTTCCGAAAAAAAGTTTATTATCTATTGTAATTAAACATAAAATAAGCTAATCTAAGTTAATGGATGTTAAAGTAACTTCTGATTGTTAAAAACATCAAAATATTAACAAGATGCAAAAAGATTGAACTCGCAAACACAGGAAGTCATTTTTCGCGATGCTACATATCGAACACAAGTTCAGAAAATTGCACTGATGAAACATTCTTGATTTTTTTCAAGTGCTTACGAACCCGTGAAAAATATCAGTAGCAAAATGCTTTGATTTCACGTCATAACTCTTCCCCCAAACTTCTCCATTTGCTAGATTTCCATGTTACAGCGGTGGGAGGAGGAGTAATGACGTCAATCTGAAGCGAAATAATACCAGAAAGTCAAGTTCAATAGAAAAACGGCGCCGTTCGGGCTTAACATAAGTCAGCACACAGTATCTTTTAATGTAATGAAAATTTTTAAAATCTGATTTTTTAGTAAAAACAATACAAAAGCGGACTAAACGGACCAAAATGTTAAAAAGCGGTCTAAAGCGGACTTTACCCTAAAAAACGGACTTTGGCGGGAAAAGCGGACCATTTGGGAGCCCTGTGTTGTGTATCAAAAATATACTAAAATAAAAATTATTATCAAAAAATTGTTGGCAGGTTTGAATAGATATATTTTTGATGAAATTAAAAAGCATTGTTAAATGAATTGTTCCTTAAAGTTTTTTCTGTAAAAGACCTGTGACAGAAAAGTTACACTTTTTGAAAAATGACCCTTATACATTATATATGAATCGGTTTGTGTTGAACGAGCAACTTTTTTTTACATTGACTTACAGCCCTTTCAACAAAAACTGATTTATATGCGCAGTACATGTGATGAATATGAGAATTTTGAAAAACAGAAAATTTAACTTCATTCTCACACATAATGTGATGCTACTTATAAAGTTCTAAACTGCTTGCTGTATATTTAATTGAAACTTTTAGGCACAAATATAACATAACTTATTTCTGACAGCTAGCTGCATTGATACATATTAAGATGCTCGTGAAACATATCATACAGGCTTTTTTCTATTAGTATAATATTTATAGAAATACTTTATGCATATTATATATGACTTTTCTAGCTTTACAAGAAAGAACATTGTAGAAATGGCAATATTTCATGTATAGGTACTAAATGTTAATAATAACGATTGTAATAAAACAGTTTTTTGAAACAGGTATCAAGATCATGTGCACTTAATGTTCAACTCTATAGACCAATACTCTGGCTTGCTGCCAGAAGGGTTAACACTGAATTTGATACATGCTCTGAAGTTCAAACAGTGCTTTGTGTTTTCTTTGATTGAGTAAAGTAGCAATGTTGAATAGTAGCATAACATCACCCAAATTTAGTATCTTAATATTAGAAATTGCACAGTCCACAAATTATACGAGTAGTTTCTCAAACTGCCGACATTGATTTTAAAAGGAACACATACACATAGTAGTTTTCAGTCTTAGTCCTCAGATTAATTGCATTGTATTCATCTTTCTCCGAGGCACATTAAATAAAGTGATTGTACAACAACTGAATAATTACAAGTTCTAGTAACAAATTTTATAAAAACATACTTAAGATTTAAAAAATTAAATAAGTTGCATACATTTTTTTTTTTTTTTTTTTTTTTTTTGACATTTTGGAGTGATAACAGAGTTATATACAAAAACAGTATATAGTATTTTTCACGGTTTTGATACTTCAAACTGAAGAGAAACTCTTTGAGGTCTTAAAAAACTGCATGCTGTTAATTTACACATATATGACCAAAATACTTTTAAATATTTAAAATATGGCAATGTTGCACTAGCGACAATTTTTCATTATGAGCTTTGCTCAAAGAGAGTCTTCATGTCGGCCAATGCCTGTTCGATATTCCTCCTGTAACGGTCAGAATCCTGAAACACAATACTATCATTAACTAAATGAACCTTTTAAATATTGAATTTGTTCACAAAATATGGAAAATTTTAATTACATTAAGTGATGTGAGTTTTTAATAAGTATTACACTAGTGGACTTAATTCTGAATACTTTAATTTTTTAGATTCCATCATTTAACATTGTATAATGAATTATTAGATTTATTTGTTTTTCCTAAATCATTTATTTATAACTTCTCTAATATGTATGGATTCATTTCATGTGAGTATTACCTTTATTTTATTCTATTTTTTAATACAAACTAAACAAAAATTGTTTTTAAATGATTTTTTTAAAGATAATTAGCTTTGGCAACAGTCAATATTCTGACATAGATTTTATAACACTAATTATTATTAATAATACTGATTATTAAATATTGTGAAATTGTACTACATCATTGTTATTGTAACAGTTGCTATTGTTTAATAATTAAAAATAAAAATATATATAATATTCACATGAAATGAATACATACATATTAGCGGTTATAAATAAATGATTTAATGAAATACAGTGAAACCTGTGTAAGTTGATCCCACTTGCGGTGCACTACTTAAGTGGTCAAGTTAAACAGGTGGTCAACTTATAGAAGTTGAGTTATATGGTATAGATCTAATTCTGTGCCCGAAAATAGAGGTCAATTTAGACAGGTGGTCCACTTACAAGGGTAGTCAAATTTACAGGTTTTACTGTAAATCTAATAATTCAGTATACAATGTTAAATGATGAAATCTTTTCAAAAAAAAATGAAAAGTGTCTAGAATTAAGTAAAAGAGACTCAAGATTTTTCCATACATCACAGCTGTTAACATTGATAGCAGAAAATAAGGGAGACTTGGTATGCATACATTTAAGTACAAAAATCGGAGTGTGAAAGGGATTTTTAAAATGCAAGGGAATTCTTAAATTAAGTATTTGTATAAGACCACAAATTCGTCCTTCTGAAATCCGGCTGTACCTGAAATTTGGAAATTGAGATAACTATGATGTAGACCACAATTTCGGAATTCCCTAACCTTTTCCCTTAAATATTTTTTTAAATAATTTTTTAAAACCAAAAAGAAAAAAGAATGCTCTTCTTTTTCTTTCAATTTTAAAAGTTCAAAATTGTTAATGTTTGGCAAAAATTGGTTGAAAGCACAGTACTGTCAATTCAGCTTTTTTTCAAATGTTCTTTCGTTGCCACGTGTTATGCGTAAAGAGGCGTTTTGCTGTTATTGTGCAGCAATCTTTTGACATCCACTTTGGGTTAACAATAATTCTTCCTTTCTTCTCAGTAGTATGCAATACAAAGCAAATTTAACAAAAGTACAAAATGATTTGCAGTAAAAAGATGATTTATTTATTGTATCGCTAGGCACATTGTATTAAAAAGCAACATATGCGAATCCATGCCGCTGCAAATTATCTCAGACTTTTGTTTTAGCATAATGATGTATACTTTCATTCAAATTCATTTTAAAAAAAAGAAAGAAATTTAGCGCAAACACTAGCGAAACAAGGAGAAAATGCCACATGACAGGAGAGTTTTCACTAATTTTTGAGTCAGAGTCTAAAATTCGGAAAATTACGAAATCCGGAAAGGTCCCGGTCCTGAGCATTCCAGATTTGGGATATTACTTTTTTGAAGCTAAAAAATTATAATATTTTAGTTTAAAAAAAATATTTTAAAAGAGACTTAAGTCTGTTTTCTCTTATAAATGATAATTCCTTGCAGCAGGTAAAGATTTAGGAAATTATGAGAAAAATCAGGAACCCCTTATGCAGCATTTTTCGGGAAATACAAATTTAAAAAGGAGGAAAAGGAAATGAACATGTATCAAAAGACTTTTTTTCCATACTAATATACATAAAGGTTTCGATTTTGCAATGGTGATCATTCTATTGTAGAGATTTGCCTTGAAATTCTAATTACCAAATAGGGAATTTTGTTGTTTTGATGAAAATGTGAGAGATATTTACTTTATTAGAGATTTTGGGGGAAGGCATCAAAATCAGGGAGTCTCTGGAAATAATTGGGAGAGTTAGCAGCTATAAGTTTTTTCAGCATTTTGGATTGAACATAAAACCAATAAATAAAATTTGGTAAAGATGAAAATGTAACAGCTGAGCATAGCATAGCTGTTATTTATTGTGCCTCATTAGGGAAGGAAAAGATATACATTATAGAGAAAGGTATAAAACCTTCTCTTTTTAGTAATGATTCAGGTATAATTTGAGTATTCTTTATTTGCTTCTCAAGGAATTTTGGCAGATAAAAAGAACACAAAGAATTTTATAATACAATATCAATAGATTCATTTTTCCCTTCAGTTTTTTAATACCATGTGAATCAGTGGTTCTCAACCTTTCCCTTCTGAGGACCACTTGGTACCCTTCCGAATCCTAAGTGTACTATGTGGGACAGAACTGATATTTTCACAACTATTGTATCAGCTGAATCGAGATAAATCCAAAAATTTTCTTTAATAAATTTTATAACTAGAAAAATGATATACATTAATTTTCACAAGCTGTTCCCATACCACACAAAAATTGCTTGCGATCACAGATTGAGAGAAACTGGTGTAAATGTATCACTTTGTAACATTGTGTAATAGTTATTTCCACAAAATGCTAATACAGTGGAAAGGAAAAAATATGCATAAAAAAAGATATTACAGTACCTCTACAAAAAGATTGTATTTTTGAAATTCAGCATATAAAGGAAAGAAAGTCTTACTGTTTCAGGGGATGAAACTTTACTAGATATATGAAAAAATATGATATCTTCTCCAGCAATGATGTATGAGACTCCGTAACCATCATCTGCAACCTACCAAAATAAGAATTTTAAGACAATGCTCTTCATTTGAAATTCTCAGTTTGAAAGTTAAAGGACAGTTTGATGTACTGAATACTAAAAGAATGAAAGTTCTTTATATCTTAATTAAAGAAACTAAAGCATAATAAAATAAAATTTTATTTGGGGAAATTAAAGTAATTAAATTTATTTCAGAAAAATTTAAGGGATTTGAAATATTTTCTCATTACAATTAGAGTATTATTAGCATTGATAAATTATTGATTGAAATACTTGAGCACATAGCCTTCTTAGTGAGTTCATATTTTCAATTTCAGTTCATCAGATTTGTTAATAATCTCACCATAAACAATTCGTTTGGAAAACATTTCGGTATTTATGTATTTATTCCCCCCCCCCTACATGAATAGATAAAATAGGTAGTAAGAGATAAGTGATGAAAATAAGCTACACCCCCCCCCCCCACTTGAAAAAATTTATCCTTACGCTTACAATAAACTTGAATTAGTCTTTTAAGAATTAATCAGTCTTTTAAATAATTACTTTTAAATAAAATTAACAATTCTAATTTTGATAGAAATTAAAGAAAGGTTTCTCATCAGAAAGAGCTTACTTACAGGTCCAAAACCTCCTCCTGCAGATATATGATCAGGATTTTTTCTTAAATCCAACAAATCTGTTTGACCATGTGGAGTCTAAAACATTATCAAAACTTAATAAAATTGAATATATATATATATATATATATATATATATATATATATATATATATATATATATATATATATATATATATATATATATATATATATATATATGTTGTACAAATTAAAAATACTAGATATAAAACAAAATTCAACTACAAAATAACATTTATTTACTTTGTGATATATTTCTATAAACAATATTTTTTAACTCATTCATTTATTGTACTTTTATTTTTAATGTTTAGGAGCTGAATTAAATTAGAATTTTGAGTTCTGTCTTCCCTACCTTCCACAAAGAAAATAACATGTTAAGATTCTTTGTTGTTCCAATTATTTCACTTTCTCCTTTTATTACAAAAAGTTGAACAAATTTTTACCAGAGCAAATTATTAAATTATTTAAGCAAAAATGAAAAATAGCATGGATCTGAGGATGTGATCCAATTACATAGTATATGCGTACTTATAATTTCAGAAACAAATATTTTTGCTTACTTCTGATTTCAGAAACAAATAAATGTTTTTGAGCCATAACTTAGATAAGTCTATCTGCATATAAGTTGCTTATGTTCCTTTATTTATGTGTCACAATTAATACAATAAAGGTTAATGAACTGCAGTGATTCTACAAAAACTAAAGTATTCTCATTTTTAGAATTTCATAACTACATTGTTTGAAAAAAAAATAAATAAATAAAATAAATAAATAACAAAAATAAGGTAAAAATGAAGCAACTTTTATACAATAGGAATGATTTGCAACTTGGCATGAGAAGTTAGAAAAGTAGTAAATTAAGTAATTTTAATGCATATTGAAGAAACTATGTTGAAAAACTTATTGTGCAGAAACTGAATCTAGATAAACGATGTTTTATTACATAAATTTACAAATTAATATTGCAAACATGGTACTGCATCAAAAAAATTCTTTTTCAAATGCATAAAAATGATGAAATGTGGAGCTACTCCTCCAGAGGCATCTTTATGCATACAAGATGGGGAATAGAAAAGGAAAAGTAAGCCCAAAACGTGTGCATGTAACTTCAATTTTTACAGTAAAATATTACTCATCATCTTCGGTGATGTATTTTTTACAACAGTAACGTACGGTGGACTCAATCAATTTAAACACTCCCTAATGTAAACACCCCAACATAGGGGGCTGGAGTAACAAAAAAAAGTGGGGGGAGGGCAGTGCTCCTACAGCTGACTTTTTTTATGAGTTGAAGTTTAACGTTTATTGTGATTAAATGAGCTTTAAAAAAAATTTGGGACATGACCTCAAAAATTGGAATGGGTGGCCACAGTAGACCCTTTCTTTTACATTTAAAGCTTCATTTTACTTTTTATAAAATAATAACTTGAGAAAAATATAAAACCCACACTTATAAAGTCAGTTCATCAGTCTGCAAACATGTGAATCGATCAATTTTATGTTTCTTTGATTGATTGTTAATTTTTAACTTAGAAAAATGAGGGGTAAAAAAGTTCACATTAAAAAGTGAGGGGGCAGTTGCTCCCCATACAAGCTGCCTCTGCACCCCAATATCATAAACAGGTTTTGATGGTCTGACAAATACAGTTTTATTCAATCTCCCTCTACAATAAATACCTTCACAATCTGAACAGGTTTGTTCGGTATCTCGAGTGTTCAGAATAGAGAAAATCTATTGTAATTGGTTTGATCCAAAAGTTTAATTCAATATCTGTCAATTCCTGGAGTACATTATGCTTGTAGCATTACAATATACTATTAAAGTTTAGGAATCAAAAAGATTACCTGGCTAGTAGAAAGCCTCCAGGGCTCGCTGAGAACTTCATTAAGGAATGGTGATTCTACATTCAAATACCTAGCAACAACGTACAGGCAAAATAAATGACGATCTATGCCTTGACCACACATGGCATCTTGGTAACCCTTCTGGTGACGATTGCAAGCAATACGAAGCAAATCAATCTTTTTTTCCCTCTGGTAGAAAAAAAAAAGCATTTCAATGGTAGCTAATAAAAATTCATTATCAATAAAGGAACATAATAACAATGGAAATTGTGAAATTTACTCCTAAAAACCTCATTTAAAATTTAATGCATTCTCTAGGTTCGCCAATACAAGGTGACGGACATCTGTAATCTGATCTTGAGGCAGATAAGAAATCGGTCAAAACAGTTGATTTTGAACAGATTTTCGTTGATTTCTTATTGTCCCAAGATTACGGGGAATTAATTGCTTTCGCCAAATGTGTGTCGGTAGCCTTTCAAGGAACATACCTCATCATTGTGCCTTTCTCAGGGTTTCCACTTGTTTCTTTCCAGAGAAATTTTCACACAATTCCAGATTACTTTGAATTTGTGGCTTTCTTTTTATAAATCTAAAATTATGATTTTCTTAATTAAAATACTCAATCCTTTGCAGTACCAAACTATTAAGTACTTGAACACAAGAATTACGGAGATTTTTTTACACCTAGAAATATGGTGGGGGTCATTTTGTCCCTTGACAAGAAATCTGCATAGTTCTCTACAGTATGTTGCATATTTGTAAAAATATGTTAAACATATTAAGAAAAAGAGCAATTTATTTAAAGGATGCACAGATTTTAAGGATGTATAATGAAGCATCTAAAAAAAGTTTAAAAATCCTTGAAATAACCAGCATTGTTTCATTTGCATTTCAGAAACTTGCAACTTATGCTCTCTTTTATGTACAAAAACATAATAAATGCTTCAAGTTCTTGCAATACTATGTTCTAATAGGCATTTTTTAGCTTCTCCTATGTTCCAGCATCAGTAAAAGTATTTCTTTTTTTCTCAAAAGGGTCAAAATGTCCCCTCCCCTAATTCTAGTATTTATATCAGAACTTTAATAATAATTTTTTTGATGCTTCAAAAATATTTCGGCAAAGGAATTTCTTTGTGAGTCCATTTCAAATTATAAAGTATTTTAAGAACTCAATTTGAGTAAATTTACACAAGTCTGATAACCTACTTACTGCAAAAATTTATGATGCAAAAGAATGTTTTTCTAGGTCTGTATTTACAATTTTCTAGGTTTTTGACAAAGCTACTGATTTTCTGACATTTTCGTGATTTTTTTTGGATGAAAATAAAACTCCCTGACAATTCCTGACCTGTAGGAACCCTGCTTTCCTTGGAGAATTGATAAGAATTCTTCTCTGCGCATTCTTCAGTACAATTGTTGAGTAAAAATTTGAGTGTGATTCCAAAGAGAATTCTTACTTCTCTTTCACCAGATTTAAACATACTATAATACAAAATGCTGGCTTCATTAATAGATTCATGTTTCACAAATATACTGAAGAAATTAATATTGCAACAAGGCATATCTAAATTAGAAAAATATTCAGCTATGTAACATACTCTGTAACTTATTATCTGCAAATGGAAACATATTTTGCAAATTTTGTTTGAGTTAATCGATCTCAAAATAAAAAAACAAATTAGGTTATTTAGGTTTAACTATATTTCCTCTAGTTATTTGAACATTTTTTATGCAATGAACACAACATACAGCATATCAATGATACATTGGAAGAAAAACAAACATAAATAATGGAACATTTTTTTTTTTTTTTGAAAGAAGAGAACTCACGGTGGCATTTGGATCCATCATAGACTTAACCCATTCACAAGACTCAATAGTGACTGGTCTGACCGTCTCAGTACGACCTTCTCTGTACAAGCGAGTCATTGATGCTTCGTAAGTCAAGCTAAATTTATTGGAATCCTGATTAAGTGAATAAAAATGTTAAAACTTTCAAAATTAAAAATATTTTTTCAAATATAAAATAATATTCAGTAAGAGAGCTGAAATACCATTCTTTTTGTTATTTATTAATACTTTAAAAAATTTTTTCATCATTTAAGCCTTTGAGGCACAGAACATATCAGGGGGATTGGAAAGTTTTTTTTTTTCAACAAATATACTTTTTAAAGCTTTTATTTTGATTCAACAATGTAATTACCTGCATTAATAAATGCTTTTTGCCATCTAGTATGCAAATTTTCTGTCCCGGATACATAAAAATCAATTGAATTTTGGAGCAAAATATCTGGAAATAGTGTCTTGAATACAAGCCAGATATTCAAGTTTTTGTCTCATAGAAAGTGTTTTAGAGACCGAAAGAAAGAGAAATCAGATGGTGCAATTTGTGGCAAGAATATTGTCACTATTATCAGCAAAAAAGGAGTGATCCTGAAATGTGATAAGACCACATTGCTCAAGGCAAACCCTTAAAACATTAATGAGCTGTGGTGGGCTGCTTCACCCACTCTGCTCACTGATATTTCACTATCTGATTCCCTTTATTCTGGATCTGTATGCAAGGACGGATACAAGGGAGAGGCGATTGTCCCTCCCTTGAGAGACCTTGTACTGCCAATGTTTTAAAATTGAAGTCCTAAAACACAAGTGTAGGCCATTTTTAAGGACGATAAGTAAAGGAATGTGGTTCAAATCTCCCTCCAAGAAACATTTCGGAACTTAAGTTTCAAAGAGGCAATTTTAGACTACTTTCAGTAATGTTATGGGTAGGGGGTTTTGACGTATTCAAAACCCCAATTGAAGTTGTAAAACAGTTTCAGAATATCTCTTTCAACGGAAAAGGAAAAGAATTAGTTCGGGGATCTCCTTGGCTAAATCTCCATATTTTAGTTGCTTTAGATAAAAATGCTGTGCCACCCCTTCCCTTTAAGCATGAAAAAATCGGATACGTAGTAAGAGGTAAGTTTAAAAAAAAATCAACCACCCCCTCCTTGAAGCATTTCTGGATCCTTCCTTGTCTATATATGACAAAAAAAACTTTAAAATTTGTCCAATATCCAAAATGCCATCTCCAAATATTTTGCTCAAAACCAATTTGGTTTGTTACGATTTGGCGCGACCATTTCGGCTCCACTCCTTTCGGCGCCAGATTTTTGCATTCTGAACTTTTTGAATGTCGAAAATATTAATTGAAAATAAAAGCTGGAGAGGAATAATAAAGATATGGAGCTCTAGAAACTTGTTAAAAAATATTTTAAAATTTACACTGTAGGGGAGCCGGGGACGATTGTGAAAGTGGCATGTTATACGATCATGATACACGCTACTATGATAACTAAAAGCAAAAATTCTTGAAACAATCTCGAGTGACTGAAAGTTCCACTTCTACGTCTTTGTCAAGCTTTTAGAGCAAAGCTGAGGTTTTTTTTTTTTTTTTTTTTTTGTGTTTCTGCGGTGATCATTTCTTTGTTTTAGCAGCCGTTGTATATAATATACTTCTCACTGCCTTCTTCATGTGAAAACATTTCTTAAACTCACTTAACAGCTAAACTGAATTATTGAAAACCAATGTGTGAACCGTCAGTTAAAAGTAAAGAAATGGCTGTTTCTTTTATTGAGTGAAGAATTATTTATTTTTTGAAAGTTATTTTTAAACATTAATAGTAATTATTTTTCTGCAAGAAATTTATAAATTTATTGTTAATCTCTTTTAAAAAATGTTTATTTATTTTAATGATATACGTACTATAATAATAACTATTTTTTGTGTTATTAAATAGTTTTTCAAAACTTTAGTATTATAGAACAGTTAAAGAAAATAAAAAGGGACAAAATATTTTTTTAAATCAAAAATACAAGTTTAAAATCATTTTTTAATGCATCATTTTCTTTTAAAGCTTAAAAACAATATACAATAAGAATAATCGTTACCAAAAAAAAATTTTTTGTACAAAACTATGTAGTCATATAAGTTCTTTTCTTTTCTCAAAATGGGTTTTGTGCCAAAATGATTGCGCCAAATAGTCCCATTCCGAAACCAATTTCTATCAATCCGGAATTGGGAATTTGCGCACTACACAGCAAAAAGTTACTGATAACAAGTGTAACATTGTTGATTAAAAATAAAAACTTCAAAAAAATATTTGCTGGAAAAAAATTTTCTGGTGCCCTTAACAAAAATATATTTTTTTTTAAACTGAGAACATGTGGATTCAGTTGAAGCCCTTGTGCAATAGGACTCAAATGAAGTCACTGGGCCATTCCATGGAAAGTAGTCACTTTGTCTTGCACGTGAGGCCTCATATATTTCATTAAAATTAATACTTTAAAATATTAATGATAAATTTTTTTCTGCTTAACAAATTACAAACTTATGTGTGATTTCTTAAGCAAAAAATGTCATCATTACATATTAAAATTATTACTTTTTAATGAAATATATGAACCATCACGTGCGAGACAAAGGGTTGACTTTTTCATAGAATGGCCCCACAATGCTTCAAAGGGAACAAACACACTGTAAGGTAAAACAGGTGTATATCATTATGACTTTGATAAATTCCCAATTGCTTTTAACTGAACTCACCTTTTAGAACTAGATAATTATCTAGTGCATTCACATAGACAGAATGTTAAAAAAATATTTATTGAATGGTGCTACCTTGATATCTTATAAAAATACAATAGACCTTTAATGAGCTCTGTTAACAAGAGAAAAACTATTTAAAATATTTTTTTAAATGTATGTTTATCAAATATCAATTAGGTTTATCAATCTAATAAATTATAAAAACTAACCCTGTAATAAGCTAACTGTAAGGCCATTTGAATATAAGCATCAGGACTGACTCGACATTTCTTCATGAATCCTTTACCATATGCCTTGTGCATGAGCAATCTAAGGTCAACATCAGCAATGGCAGTTTGGGATGATTGCATGCAATTATCTATTATTTCAACAATCTAAAAAAAAAATATTTCAGATTATTTCATATATTTATACTTTGACGTAATAACACCAAAATACAAATACTGCTTAAAAATAGTTGAATATTATTTCAACTAGCTGAATATCATTACATACCAAATTATTAAAGCACAAAACAATCAATGTTTTTTAAAAGAGCAGATTCACAAATACATACAATCCAATTTTAAGAACACAAATCATGTGTAAGGAAAAAAATCATAAAAATCAAAAACTGTTATTACTGAAAAGTGATGATTAGAATTTGAAACCTTATGGTAGGGGGAAAAAACAATAATTAAAGACAAGAATTAGGTCTGAATTTGATTTTAAATGCAATTTGGTCACTAATAAAATAAGCAACGATGACAACATTTTCTTTTTTCTTTTTTTAATTGTATGTATATTTTTTTGTTATTACTTCTTAATACAAAATAAGACAAAAAAAAGTTTTTAAATAATTTCTTTTATTTATCTTTTAAAGATTCTTTAATTATTTTATTACAAGACAAAAATATTTATTTGACTGCTTTACTGTGAGCAAACTTTATCTTTGACCATTTCTTTAAAATAAAAATAAAAAAGTAAAAACTGCTTTATTTCCATTTCACAAAAAAGTGGCCATTTTGTCCTGCACGTGACAGTTCATACATTTTATTAAAAAGTAATAACTTTAAAAGAAGCAATAAAATTTTGTTTAATGCACTTTTTAAAATATTATTTTAATGAAATATATGAAGCAACACATGCAAGACAAAATGATCGTTTTCGTGGAATGAACTTTTAGCTGATTCAGTGAATATTAAACCGCAATACAATAAGATTTTGATTAAAACAAACACTCATTTGTACTTAATTCGGAACTCCAGCGCTCGAATACGCTACCTTGCGGTGATTTACAAAACTGCAAATGAAACTTAAACATTGCCACGTTGCGTTCCACGTTTGTCAGTTGACGTAAACACAAGCAGTTTGTTCTGAGTATTTATTAACGCAATCAATGTGTCTTAGTTTGCTTTCAGCTACAGAAATTAATTCGTCCCTTAGTAGTATTCTCGAGCTTCTCAAAATAATGTTAGTTTTCATTATTTCCTTAATAATTGGTGAAAGCGAAAAATTCTGGATTAACAAACTTGGATAACGTTATACAAGGTAAAAAATTTTATTGTTTTGTATAAATTTGTAAGAATATGGGGTTTTTTTTAAATCTGAAATTAATTAAACTTACCATATTTTACAGCAGCATTTAGTTGGAATGGACAGTATGCAAAATATTTTCTTGAATATATTATCGTAGAGCAAAATGAATAACCGAGAAAGAATTTACTTTATTCCTTTTATTCTCAGCTGAAAGGTTTCGCCAAATTTGTTTAGGGTTATAGTATTAGTATAGTGCGAGCAAAGTAGCCTTGGCGAGATTTCGCGTTTTTAGTTAAACCATTTTTAATTTTTATCATGAGTGGAATAAAATGGTAGTAAGATTACAGAATTCGATAAGTGAAAGGAAATAATGGTCAATCAACTGAAAAGAAAACTATCACCATATATCCGTGAGAATTTTGTTGATGATTTGCATAACATGACACAATTAAATCGTAACTCAGAAATTAGAAAAATCGAAACAGAAAATTTTTAAATGAACCGATTCGGGAATTCGAGAGAAATAACTCAGCTACAAATGTAAAAAAAATAAGCGCTAGCCAAGCAAGGCAAAGAAGTATCATCTTCTTTCGATAACAATTTGTACTGTCACATTGAATTTTCTAGCATTCATTGTTGTTCTTGTCAGGCCACAATTATTATTTAGTTTTATCAAGAATGGATAAATATCGAATTCAACATCGTGGAAATAGCTGCTTAGAACTACGAACTACGTCGTTTGCATTAATCTTTGACGTTTAGTAATGCTTCTTGAATTCTCATTTCTTTCTACATGGGCCAGAATATCCACAAGACTTTGAAAATTAATTTAAAAAGAATAAAGCGAAAAAATTATACGTACAAACAAAAATCACAACACTTTTAGCATTTTTTTCGTTACCATGTGCGTTTGTTTTAGTTTTCAATTCCGCCATTAGACAGTGACTTCAGTGCCCCCTATAGTTCGTTGGAGTTGCGAATAAACAACATACTTGAATTATGTTTGACACTAATCATGTTCTTCAGACTAATTACATAAAAACTAATGGTAGCAAGAACTTCATATGGCATTTTTTTAATCAAAAATTATATGCAATGTTGAATTATAATACTATTTTAAAACAATACAGGGTGTCCGAAAAGTCCTTGACACATTTAAAAAATTCGTAGAAAACCGACAAATTGTCGTATGAATTTATGGTTTGCACCATAATACTTCACAGGTTCAAGAGTTTTTATGACATCGAAAAAAAGATGAAAAGGGGGAAAAAAAAGAAGAAAAAAGGCATTTTGCTTCCAGGGTGTCAGTATATGCTATGCTTATAATTAGTTACTTTTAAATCGTTTTTGTTGACATGGAAAAACGCAAAAAGGAATGAAAATTACTAACGTAGAATTACAAGCATAGCATATACTGAAACCCTGGCTGCGAAATGCCTTTTTTCTTATTTTTTTTTCGATGTCATAAAAACTCTTGAACCTCTGAAGTATTATGGTGCAAACTGCTAATTCATACCACAATTTGCTGGTTTTCTATGAATTTTTTTAATGTGTCAAGGACTTTTCAGACACCCTGTATAATGATTGTGTTAAGGTATTTAAAGAACAATAACTTTCTTACATGAGGGGAGAAGTCAAATTTCAAACGGCTTGGAGGGAATAAATTGTTTCTGGATTCTCCTTCGCAATTACCAAATTCATTGTACCTAAACATACAATACAAAATTAAAAATACTCCTTAAAAATAAATGAAAAATTATCATATAAGCTTTTTGCTACAATATGATTAAAGTGAAAAATCAACGTAAATAAAGCACAATTTTTTAAAGAAAATACAGCATATAGCTATTTTAAGGCCACACAAAATTTGTGCTTTATTTACCTTGGTTTTTTTCACTTTAATTATACTTAAAAATAGACAAACATTACTTCAAGATCAATAAAACATACCAATTTGATTTGGATTCCTGAGCTAAGCAGAATTCCCATGCATGTGACATGATAGGAGCATCAGCCCTATAAAAGAACAGATTCATGATTAATTGTTTGAACAAGTTATGATAGCAATTATTTAATCCTGTTACGCTCAACCTACGGCTGGGGGTCATATGAGGCCCATCGTCGTGTTCAATGTTATGAAACGAAAGATATGTTCTGAAACTTTACAAAACTACTGATCATCTTCATTTGGTGTTATGAATGATTGATGCAAATTAGAAGTTGAGTAGTCATAGATTGGTTTCTAAAAACGAAATACAAAGTTTGTATCAATAAAATAAGCATGCAGTAATGAGGACAGCAATTTTCGGCTTGTATTTGTCTTTCATTTTCCTTGTTTTCCCAAGCTATCTACAAAAAAATAGATTAAGATAATTAACCTTTTTATTTGTACTGGCACCCATGAGATTCCTCTTGATATGAGTTGTGGCCTGCAGGTAAATAAAGGTAGGGCAATTTGTCAGAATATTTGCTATACAATTGTATGTATTTACATTTTCAATCAATTAATTTGCCAAAGGTGAAAGATTTCTGTTTTGAAAGAAATTAATTCAAAAGATGTGTGATAAACGTTTGACATAAAAAAGAATAAACTACTTTACTTTTCAAATAGTTAAGCTTTGAAATTTTTAGAGAACTTATGTGGCTCCAAAAATAAGCAATCAATCAGTAACACATATAAGGCATTATAGATTTTAAAAAATAAAATCTCTTTAAATTCAGTTGCCATATTATCTGCTTTGGAATTAAAATATTTGTATAAACTAGCCTTTTACAGTATGATCACATTGCATCACATTTTAAAATTTTCTTTTCATTACTTCCAATCCAATATAGTTCAATTAAGTTACACACATTCAGTTTGTCATACATTTTGTTTACTAATCTTCATTTCTGTTAAGCTATGTTAATTGAGTTTTATGCACGCAGAAAGTTACTGAAACAAAGCCTGATGATTTAGCAAATTTTTTCCCAGTCCTTTTTAATAAACACAATTGATCCTCCATGAAGTCGAAGAAATTGTAAAAACATCATATTATTTATTTATTTATTTTTATTTATTTATTCTTTTTTTTTGAAGAAAAAAAAAAAAGAAACAACTTGTAACACCTGAACTTTCTCTTCCATTCCGGATCTTTTCAAAATACTTTGATTCTGCACCCCTTCCCCCTCCCTACCCAAATGATGCCAACACATGCAATTGTGTTCCAATCATTTCAAAAAAATTCCAGATTATGATAAGCAGAATGATTTCAATCGCATGTTAAAATCTCTCTCATAACTGAATCATTGAAAAGTTAGTTTTGATTTGGAAAACCTTGAGGGATAAGTTATTTATTTATTTATGGCAAAGAAAATTATTTTAGCAATTTTTCATTGCTAAGTTGTAGAGACAAATACAAAAAACATAGGGTGAAAGTTCTTTACATTTAATAATTTTTCAATTATTTATTAAATCATTTATATGAGTTATCACTCACCATGAATGTTCCGCATTCAGTCCAACCTATTTAAAAGTAAAAATTATAATGATAAGCAAATTGGCTAAATGTTTGTAATGACTATAAAATCAAATACAGTATCACATTTAACCAAGCCAACTGTATAGTTCTTTAATTCTCCTAAGTTTATTCTTTCAAAATAATTTTATCTAAGGAAATTGAAAAATAAATCTTCTACCTTGCATTTTCAAACATTTCTAAAATTATTTTAAAGTTGTTTTTATCAGCATTTGTCTCTTAAAATTTTGCTTTGCAGATTAAAATATTTGAAATATTACTTCTAATTAGTTAGCTTTTAATAGATGATATTCATGATCAAGAAGTAAAATAGAAAATCAAATCATTTCAGTATCAGAGAAACCTAACTACATTTTGATATTTTACAACTTGATGTACAGTGCCCGCCACTAATAAAATCACTGGATTATAAAAATCAGCCGCTTTATAGAATCAAATCTGGAAGAACAGAATCATTTCTATATCAAAACATGTTAGGTTTATCCTTTAATAAAATCATCCTCGCCGTTTTATAAAATCAAACTTTAGGAGAGCATATGTTAATTTTTCTCTGAATAGAACCAGGATTTTATTTATTTATTTTTTTTTTCAAGGATTTAAAACATTGCAGCATAAAATAACAAATTCTACAAAAACAAAAAAAAGGTGAAGGTTGTACGTTATATTTTTTTTTTTTGGGGGGGGGGGAGTTGAATTTAAAAAAAAAAAGAAGAAGAATGAAGCAGTCTCAAGAGAATTGTTTCAGAGCCATATATTTAGTTGGTGCTGCCTGTTTCCACTTCGCAGAACTGTTTCGACATGCAGCCACCTCACTCACGACTGAGTAAATCAGTTCATGCTCATTCAGCTATCTACAGGGGTTGACAGTTCATTTTTATAATTGAGTTAAAATTGTTAGCTAGCAAGTCGTGGCGACTTGGGTGTGAAAGAACTCGAAATTTTGAATTAGTATGACAAGCTTCCTAAATGTAGTTAGTGTGATGCTGCAATTAAATTAGGGATTTCTCAATCTTTACTTTCAAATTCTCTTATTCAAACAACAATAAGTCAATATTTTAAGACCCTTGAGAAATTTTAAAAACGTACCTCATGAAAGTTAAAATGTCAACTGTATTTTGCAACTGAACTAAAATAATACAATACAACTAGACTAAAAATAAAATACAACTAATCGTAATTTATTTCTTTTTTAGAGTGTTTATTCTTAAAAACTTTTGATTTTTTTCAGTGCATCAGTGCCGGTTTATAAAATCAGCCGCTTTATAAAATCAAATGTCCTCAGAACGAATGTGATTTTAATAAGCGGCGGGCACTGTAGCAACACAAGGAAGATTTACATCTTAGTAGTTTACTCAAGGAACACAAAAATCAGTATTGCTCAACCCAAGTCTATTCTAAATTTCCCTGCTGCCTCAACTTAAATCAGTTTTCTAGTGTCCTCTTGTGTCGCACAAGTTTACAGCTCGAATCAGCGGCATGTCTGCATGGAATGGTAGCCATAGCAAAAGTGTATTGCGGCATATCTGCTCCCCCCCCCCACACACATACAAATGAAATATAGAAAATTGGGATTTTTTTCATTTAAATTTGGCTTTAGAAACATTTTTATAAATGCATGTTAATCAATACATTAGTGAAAATCAACAGAATACCATTAACTCTGATTTACTGCAAAGTTTCAATTATACATTGAATAACTGATATTAATATTAGAATATTGATTAAATCAATATTTGATTTAACAAAATGGCAGACACTATGAGTACAACATAAAAGTAAGAAAATATTAATGATTCTGCTATAACTGGTTAGCTGAAACATTTAATATTCATAATGCATCGAAGGTAGTTGTGATATTGAATAAATATTTTTTTAAAAAGCAATTAATTTCAAAATGTACAATTCATACAAAATATTATTTTAACACTTTGACAGAATCTTTGTCTTTATATAAACTGAACTTAAAAATTCATATTTTACCTATAAATTATAGTTTGAACTTTTTCCTTGCAGATTTGTTTATTAGTAAGAAGATATGCATAATCAATATAGAATGAAAAGTTTAAAATACTTTTTTTTTTGCATTGTTGTTCTAAAATTTGACAAATAACTTCTGCTGATGGTGTTTAAAACTTCCTTTCCACTTTGTGAACATTAAAATTCAGCCTTTGTGCATAAATTAAAATGATTATATGTAGCATGGAGCATGCTTTATTGATAGAAATAACTGGCAAGGCTATTTTATGATGAAGATAAACTGATACAGTGCTAAAAAAATAATAAAAGAAGATTTAACCAAACATTATACATACCCTTCCATTTTTGGCCACAATTATGTTGAATGACTTGTCAAACCAGCGATCATAACCTTTGCCATGTAGCATGGCACAGCCAAATGCATTAAGTTTACTTGGATCATTCTGAAAGTTGACATATTTTTTCAGAAATGAGATGATTACACAATATGAAAAAGCATTCAGATTAAACAATTAACAAAGTACACAAACATATGTAGCATAGCAGCTTGTAAAAATTAATAGTAAAATTATATAAATCAAAACTCAAAATATCTTCAAAACACATACTTACAGCATCATATTCATATGTTTCTTCATCAAGCGTAACAAAAAATGCAGCCTGGAAAAAAGATGTTTCAATGTAAAGCAGTTAAAAAAGTACAGATTTTATACTTAATGTTGTTACATCAAACAAGAAAATATATATTTAAAAAAATAATAAAATCAAAATTACAAAAACCCCTATGTGGAGACAATTTCGATAGTACTAAGAATGTCTGTACCAAATTTCAAGTAAATCGGTGCATTAGAACTTGAGATATCTTGTCAACTGTATCGAAAAAACTAGTTTTGAGAAAAACGTGTTAGAAGTTTGCAGTCTCATTTCAACAAAAGTTTATTTTAACAAAATCAACTGTAACTCCAAAAATGATTTGAATTCCCATAAATCTTCTTAGAAACTTATTCTTAAAGATCTAAAATTTGAGAATAAGAAGGAAAATGAAATCGTACTTTTTGAATTTCTAGACTAGAATACCCCTTTAACTAGGGGGCTCTTTCCACTCTCACCAAATCCTGCTTGGCACCTGTGGTAGCTCAAAGTCGCCTGTGGCAAACGACAATTGATGTTTTTAATGCTTTTACCCAAGATGTCGGGTTCCTCAAGTTCAGAGGGCTGAGACAGAGCGAAATGGCTTATCCTGGATTTTCTGTATCTAACGGTATCAGTATTGACCAGGTAGGAACAATCCGGAAGAGATAGGGTTTCAGTCATACAGACAGACGCGCACAAGCTTTAACAGTACAGATTACATGAAAATAATTATATTTACATTGCTTTGTGACCCTCCAAAAAAACTTCTATTTTTTTACAGTTGCAAAGTTTTTATGCTCCATTTTTCAAGCAATGCTTTAATCAGAATATTACTTTTTTTTGAGCAATTACGATTGCTTATTGTTCTCATTTGACTGTTTTTGACGTTCCTATCATTTTATTTTCCCACCACCTTCCTCTGCAGCACCACCGTCGACCGGCTCCTCACGATGCTGCTCCTATAGCGAAAGCCGTCTCCAGGCTGCATCCATGTCCTACACCCACACGCATACATACACAACTACACACACACACAAACACACATACAAACACAAACACACATACAAACACATACACACATACATACACATACACACACATAAGCATACACACACACAGAAACACAACAGATACAAACACACATGCCTGCACACACATACACATACCCCCTACACACAAACACACATACCCCCAACACACAAACACACACGCCTACATGCACACACTCGTGATTGCGAAAAACATAATTGGAATTCAAGATGTCAAAATTCAAATTAATTTTTTTTATTTTTATAATTTGACGTATTACAATTTCAGAGCCGTGCTAATAGGAAGAAAAAACACATACTTTTATGACAGCAAGGATACTACATTAATAACAGTATTCAAGGCAGATTTTACCACGCAAATATTTGGATTATAAAACCAAAATAAAGAAAGATAAAAAGAATCACAATATACTTGACAATTGATAGAACTAATACCTTCTCTATTGTAGTCAAAGATGCCTTATTAATGCCTTTCGAAAAGTATTTTTCTCTAGCTTCAGCCCACAGGGTTCTGAAAATAATAACCACAGTTAGGCACTTTTTACAAACAGAAGCATGACAATGGAGAATGGGTCCAATGAGATATAATTGGAATATGAATTGATAAAATATAAAATTATAAATTTAAAAAAAAAAAAATCACAAAAAAAAGTATTATTTTCAGTAGCTGGTTTTGAAGACAAATTGCATATAGCACTTTAAAAACAAAAGTGAGCTTGCAGCAAAAACCAGTTCAAAAGAAGTTTTAATCTTAAAATATCATTTGTTATATTTTTTAAATTTAACATGAGTGTGTGAAATTGTTTTTTCTTTATGATGCATTTCTTTTCCTAAATTTTTGAGGTGTAAAAATTTAATTGCAGAAAATCTTTTACCAAAATATGCTATTTTATTTGAGGTATTTCCAGACTTACTAGGAATGAAGAAATAATCAAGAATGTTTAGACTGATACAGAGTAAAAGATTGAAAGAAAAAGAAAAAAATGATCTAACCTTTCCACTGCAGTTAAAGCTCCCAAATAAGCTTCTCCTGGTTGTGGTGGCGATTCATCTTGCAGAATTTTTTCTATTTGTCTGTAAATTAAAAATAAATAAAATTCCAGTACTGTCCGACCATCACGAGAAAAGCCACCGCGGAAGTGTCTGCGCCTGTCTACTGTTATAGTAACAAGGAGCGTCTCATTTTTCCAAGGGAAGCTTAATGTTGGAAAAACCCGTGCGACTGCACAAAGGTCAGCTGGTGGCGAAATAGCGCCAAAAAGCTTTCCTGCTAACAATTGCAGAAAATGAACAAAGTCTTTCTATGGCAGTAGACGGGCTCAGACTTGAAGGCGGGAGCTTTTCTCGTGAAAGCCAGACAGTAATACATTAACAAAAATATACCTCCCCCTCCCCTTCCTCCAAAACATCAATCACAGCAAAGCCCACATAATGAACAAATGCCATTAATAGAAATCTGTTATTAATTTGTAGCAGACATCTAATATCCATTTCTGTAACCCATCTATATTATTAAGATAAATGATACTAATTTCATTTCAATTTGGCATCAGAAAATGCTACATTTTCTAAAACTATTATTCAGCAAACTATGGAAAATAATGTGGTAAAACAATAATTTTTAAAAATATCATTTACTGCAGCAGACTCTCTTAGTTTTATCTCAATGAATGTAATTATATCTTATACCATTATAAAAAAAACAAGTACACATCTTTGCATTCAGTATGGATATTTATAAAACAGGAATTACCTTTGCAATTCCACAGGTCGAAGTAGGCGACCCATATAATACACAGGAAGCTTGAAATATCGTCCAGCATGATAAACCACAACGTGTTGGCTGTCATCATAATGAACCAGTTTATCTGTAAATTGCATTACTATTTAATTAGCTAACAAGGAAATTAAATTAATGTGTTAATATAGCTTATGAGTTGTAATTTAAATTACATACAGTCAGAACTCGATATAAGGTCACCCTGCATTATAAGGTCACTTTCCTAAAGTCCCAACTCATTGAATATTGATTCTGTGTAATGGATTATCGGATATATGGTCAGGTCTCAAATACTGCCATCGCTTATAAGATCATTTTTGTCTGACTTTCTTAGAGTGATTTCAGAGCCTCACTGTCCACGAATTTTCCCTGGTACAGGATCTTTTATCGACAAAATTCCATCTGCCCAACGAATGAAAGGAAAACTTTTCCACGAAACCCTTTATCCCCTCAAATTCTAGGAAAAAGACTTGTAGAGACACGGGAATGCTGTCGAGAGAAGACGACTGGAGTGAATAGGAGGGATCATTCACCCTCCTTAATGCAGGTAAAAAGAAAATTTTGTTTCCTCTGGCTGCTTAATGTTGGTCCCTATTCATGCTTTGGGGATTGAGGGTGATAGTTTTAGATAAGGGTCGAGATCAATAGAGATGGCTTTTAGCAATGTATACAAATTTTGAAGCAGGTCCCTCATAGTTCACGTGTCCGTCGTAAGCACATTTATGACGGATACATTTAATTTGTACAGAATTTTTTTCTGAATAAAAATTTTAACAAATAATTTCCTAATTTCTAATTTTAATTGACTCAACTTAATTAAAACATCGTTATTTAATCAAGTGATATAGTTTTGAAAACATTATATTTTAGAATTTGTTTTTCTGATAAAAGTTCATGAACCGGTTATAAGGTCACTCCGCTTATAAGGTCACATTCTCGAATTTCCAAAGGGTGACCTTATGTTGAAGTCTGACTGTATTAGCGTTAGGGGGGAAAATCTACAAGTAAAAAAGATGGAAAGTATGAAAATTTAGCCAATGCACGAAATCAGCAGAAGTGTGGCTGGAGATATAGGCACTTATTGCCAAGTAAACTTGCAGTGCCTACCCTACATTAAAAATTTTGATCATGTCTATATCTGCAACTAAATGTTTTATGTGATCCAAAAACTTGATCATTTTTTAACAACATAATAAAATGTAGTATGCAATATTAACAAAATGTAATACTAACAAAAATAAATAAATTTTCGATTGAAAGACAAACAATCAAAATCTAAATTATTGTACTTTTATATTGGCAAAACCATCAATATTTTTAAAACCCAACTTTGGTTTATATATCAAACTTTCTTGATAGTAGATTCAGTCCATTTAAGTCTCTCTTGCAGATACTCTCACACATAATCTTAAAATGATTGATTAATATTAATTTCATGATAAACAAATCCAAATTAACCATGATGTATGAGCTCAGACTAAATTATTTTTAATGCGAAGCGTGGTCATATCCACAATAGGGTTTCCAATTCGATGCTGAGTTTAATCCTGCGAGATTTTGGGATCGCAAGCAACTATTTCCTCCAGAATCAACTTTATTCTTCTGAAAGTTACATTTTGGTGTCAAATAGAAAATTTTGTGCTTTTTAGGGAAGACTGCTGTTACTTGAATTAGCAGTTTTCTTGAATTCCGTACACTAATTGAAGAACACAGCAAAATAACTTACCAATTACCATTAGTATGTAAGTGTGCCCTAAAGAAGTCCAACTAGGTAACTCCACTAATAACAAAACTTCCAGGTAGAATAATAATTCTATTTTTAAGAAATTTATTGGCTTCCCCTCCCCTAAATTATACAAAGAAGTTTTTTACAGGGTGATACTGACACCCTTATACACTTGCTCCAACATATTTCCCATGTAAAAATATAGGTAAGATAAAGTATGCTTAATATTTTTATAAGAGCATCTGTACTTTCAGGCAAGATTTTTAATTCAGAAATAAAAGAAATACTCAACTGCTCATGAAGATTTTGGACCATTGAAATAAATTATGTATATATTCTTTTCAACTTACCAGTTTCTTTCCCAGGAATACGAGTGGTATTAAAAACTCTTTCATATTGTGATGAACATAATGGTACTATTCCTTGGACCATAATCTAGTACAAAAAAAAAAGAAAATGAACATTTTAAATAACAATGAAATAATTCCAACAGAGATATATATTTGATGAAAGAATAATTGAAAAGTTCCTTTTTTTTTTTTTTTTTTTTTTTTAAAGCTTTGCCTGAAATTAAACCCAAAGGGGGGGGGGCTAAGCAGAACTACATGCATTTGTACATTTAATTCATTTCAATTTTAAAAGTGAGGGCATAAATGTTATGAAGAATAATCCTTTTATTTATCAAAAATGATAAAAAAAATAAAAAAATAAGATAGTTGACAAAAGATTAAAGAAATTTAAAAAAATAAAAGAAAGAAATACTACCACAAAGAAATAAATAAAATCTTGACGCTGTTATTACATTTTAAAAGCTTAAAAATTCTTACTGGTGTAAGAGTTTGCCTGTCTATACATCGCCTGAAAAGAAACGCAGCATGGATAAAACCTGCAGCTCGAGCAGCTTGAACACTTGTAGGGTGTATAAGTATGGCATCCTGTATGTATGTAAGAAAAAAAGATTAATAAATTGCATAAAAGAAAACCATTATGTGAGACCATATAAGATTATATTTACTTAATACTGTAGGTGCTGCTTAATGTGATTACCGTTGATGGTATTATTCGCTTAATGTTATCAAAATCATGAAGTTCTGGGTCATTCAAATATTAACATGTGTTAAAAAGTAGGATATTGTAATCAGGGTCTTTGTTTATTGTGTGTGTTGTTATCACTTTTTCACAAACTTTCAATTTTTTTCCCTTTTTTGTTTCTTAATCAAAAGAAATACAAAAGCAAACTTTGACAAGCAGCTTCCAGAAAAACAAGTGCCGTTCTTATCACCAAAGCAGAATTTTTCTCCCTGCTCAGTTACACTAAAAACTTCACTAGAAAAGGTCAAACATTTTAGCCATGGAGAGTTAGCACAATAATTTAATTGTCAAGAAAAAAATTCAACCGTGATGAGTCAAAGAAATGCCGTAGAACAAGTAAACATTTCTCAGCCATTACTTTGTTAAGTAATCAAAAAATGGTGACGAGATTGAAAACAAATTGAAAATTTAAACAACAAGTGCAACCGTGCAGGAGAAGATGGTGAAGTTGAATCTGCTGTGAAATTGTAGTTTACAAATGTCAGGGAAAAGGATACGCGAGTAAAGGGTTCGATAATGTGGCAAAAAGCAGATCTTACTTTTAACAATGTGTAAAAGACTGTAGCACCAGACGGATAGTTAAATCAATGGGGGGAAAAGAGCTATTCCATTCTGCGAACTTATTAATTTATAATTTAGAACTGCATTTAATTGAGTTATCGTAATTTTAATTTGCAGTTGTAGAATAAAATGCTTCTTAATTGAAAAAAATCATCATTTTGTGTGTCCTGGATTCTTTTCACCTATTGTTATCAATCGGTTATTGTTATCAAACTGTGTTTGTCCCAAAGTGATCACATTAAATGCCGCCTACTGTAAATATTTATTAATGTTATATTTTAAAAACCTCATGCAGATGAAACTTAGGAAATCACAGGTGATTTAACTTCAGCCATAGAATGTCCAGCTCACATTTTTAAATATGTTATAAAACACAATAGGATCATTTAAATAGACATAACTGCAGTTCTATTTGTTCAAATTAATGAAAGGGAAAAAAATACACATGCACAACTGTTGAGATACATGTCAGTAAATTTTCTTTTAAATTAAAAGGACTAATTTTTTCCTATAATTTATCTTTTTTCTCCCTCAGAATTATTCACGTTTTTGGAGCAGGAACATTATTATTTTAAAACAGAGAAACTAATATTCTAGAGCAATAACTAATAATTTATAAAGAAAAAAAATTGAGAGTAGAATTCATTGGTTTTGGAGCATCACGCAAGACAAATTTAAAAAAAAAGAAAGAAAAAAAAAAAGACAAGCAAAAAAATTTCAGCTTAACTCACTTTAGTTTATACTTATATATACAGTTAGGTTATACAATTTAGAGTTACTCAATTTAGAGATTTCAAACCCATGACTTTTCATGACTAACAAGATACATTTTCAACAAAATATCAAAATTTGTAGAGCACAAAAAGCATTAAAAAGTTAGACAGACAAGTAATTTCCTACAAACTATGTGTTTAATTCTTTAAAATACATTAGAGACATTAACTGACCTTTTTTGCAATCGTTTCATTCTTGAACAGCTTAAGAAATTGTAATAAACAGGTAAAGAGGTATGAGACAGATATTTGATAATTAACTTGCCTGATATGATGGTCAAAATTTTAGGAAAGGCTATAAAAAAAAATCAAAAAATTTCACGAATAAGTAATTTGCAAATTTTCAACTTTTTACCAAGAAAACTTGATGATTTTCCTAATTTATTGCCATCCCAAAAGTCCTTAACCTAACATTTTTGACCAATTTTACAGTCTAAATTCTTCATACATTTAGGATAAACACTGATGAAAATTAATTAAAATTTTTAAGTGAGCAAAGCAGAATGACGAGTGTGCAAGTCCTCAAGTACATAACATGAAATATAAAAAAGATTAAAAATAATGGTAAACACAAAATTGCTACTGTCAAATTGTTAGAATCATATAGTAAACAGAGATCAACAAGTTTTATAGAAGCAGATGCAATCAGATTTCAAAATAAGTATAAAATTGGGGCTGATGGGCAAAAGCATAAAAAAATTAAAAACCGTAAATTTTAAAATAAATGAATAAAATTTTTTAAATACCTATTTTCTTAACGACAAAATCCCCAAGGAATTGCCAGTTTTTGAGCATGTTTTGCCGCAATTTCCAAGACCAATTGTGATTATGGACAAATTCATGACTTTATGATTTTTCATGACTGTCCAGGTGTGCCGATACTCTGTTAAAAGCACACTTGACAAGATTCAGACTCGAATTACAAAAAAAATTTAACAAAAGAAACACTCCTCGAGTTTTCCAAATAAATTTCAAAACATAACAAAATGAATAGAACTTTTTTAAAAAATTATTTAGAAGACTTTTCAGTAAATAATAACCTTTTTAAAGCATTAAAATTTTCAGGAAATAAAATTTCCAGCTAAATTTTACTCTGTGTTGAAAATACTTAAAATACTTACAAGACCATAGAAATTACTGTTGATCATCAAAGGACCACGACCACGAAGATAAATAAACTCCTCCCACCAATCAGAAACCTATAAATATTTGAAGAGATATTACATAAGAGCTTATTTTTATTTCATCAACATAAAGTAAATTTCCCGCTACTCAGATGTAAGTTGTGCTGTCAGCACCAGGCTTGGATCTACATACCCACAAACAAACCCCACAGTGCTGGGGGACCCACATCCTAAAAAGGCCCAACGGCCCAAGAAATTAGGGGGGTGGGGGGTGGAATTGCAAAAAACTAACACTAAGTATTTTTAACGTCACAAACACACACTGCTGGCCTCTGCGGAGGGGCCCTACAGATTTTGTTGCAGGGGGCCTCCAAAATTTATATATCCGGGCCTGGTCAGCACACATTTCTTTTTACTGCTTAGTAAAAATCATTTACAGTAAATACATAATTGTAGAGGATTCAACATTGTTCTAATAAAAAATTTTAGCATGCAGATAAGGCATTTGTTTACTCAGTTGTGTTAAAATGTGTACTGTTGAAACTTGAAAGTAACGGACAATTACAGTGCTTGTTTCTAAAAGGTATTAAGACAACATTTTCAAAAATTGACTCCTTTATAAAAAAGATAGCAGGACATGCCTAACAAAACATTTACAATAAGTAGCAGTACCACGCAAAATTTAGTTATATTGAAAACAGAAGATGAAATTCATGTTTTGGGTTTTTTTAAATTTTCCGAGAAGTTTTTAAAAAATTAATTAATTTAAATACTTTCTCAATTTAAACTTCTTTTTTATTTGTTCTTCACCGCAGACATGGACATAAAAAATGAATTTTGAACTTTATTAGAATTTCTTATAACTCTTAACGGCATAAAAAAAAATACATCAAAGATTTTAAATAAATGTATTTAACTTTTTTTTTAACTGGTCAATAAATAACTCAAATTATCTTGACTAAGTCCTTTCGTGTCTGATTTTCTCAATATTTGTAGATTGTACAGAGAAAACTACTCTAGCTAAAAGGCTTTCATGTGAATTAGTTCCTGCAAACCAACACATCACAATTCTCGAATAAACAAGGTATATTTTTCAGAAATTAACAGATTTTTCAAACGGTCGACAGAAAACAGAACAGGATGAACAGTATTTTCATTATCTTACGAAAAAGTTTAATATTTCTTATTCTGTACACAGAAATAGAAAAACAGGCAACATAAAATTCAAAGACATGTCTTGATTAAACTGGAATTCAGTAAAATGGGATTTGAACTACTTGAGGTTCTACAGTAGTTTTGCATAACAAAATGAAATACAATAAAGTAAAATGCAAAAAAAAAAAAAAACGAACACTAGATTTTATCACTCAAGAAGTAACTTTGCCTTAACTGTTGGTAATAATGAAAACTAAAAAATCTGAAACTTCGCCATTCTTGGGTTTTCTCTTCTTTTATACTTTTCATCAGATAATGCTGAATTTCAACTAGTTTTCCAGCTTTTTTTACCTGAAGACAATTTTTGCGCTTTGTCCATATACTTACGCTACAATATGCTACTAGTACCCCACATTTTCCCTAAAAAAAAGACAAAAAGACAAAAAAAAAAAAAAACAGCTTTAGTTTTTTTTTTTCGTTCTACTGGGTCCATGGGCTTTTTTTTTTTTTTTAAAAACCCTTGGTTTTGCCAACCCTGGTTAGCCCTGATTGAAAATGTATCATATGTATCAAAACATTGGATGTTTCAAATTGGATAGTTAAGTTTTTACCTGAAGTTTGAAGAAAAATTTCTTATTGATGATTCTTGTGAAAACCTTGGTCCCCCTCTACCCCATGTCGGTAGCATTATTATCATACATAAATTATTGGGTAAAATGATCTTTTCCTTTTCAATATTAGATCTCACATAAAAAAATTATTTTTCCAAGAATGTAAAAAATTGCTATACTAATACTATTTAAAAGCAAGCTCTTCAATTAATAATGGAGAAGGGAAAAATATTTAATATGTAATGATTTATTTTAAATTAGATACAAACAAAGAGATTAGAACAGGCAATGCTGTTAATAGAGTTGTAAAAGGATTTTTTAATGACAGTTTTAAAGAAGAAAAAAGATAAATAATAACTTACATAATTTGTAGACCACCAAGATTTCAAAACCAAATATCTCTGTAATTTTTTACCAATGCCATTTTCAAAATCTACAGCAAGCTTTTGCATTCGTTTGTGCTTTTCATCATCAAGCAGTGGTTTTACAGACAAAAGGTACTGTAAGTATAATTGTTCCAAACTATTATTTTTAAATGGTAAAACACAAATATAATTTTTAAAAACTATACCAAATTTATTTTATGCTGCAAATACAAGTCTTCATTATTTAAATAAATTTCATTAAAATAACATTAATTTGAAAATAGTAGTTGATTTAAATGCAAGTGTTAATTTTTTTTATTTTTTTTTTACAAACGCAACCTGGCTGATGTGTGATGATAGTTTTTGCAATGATACAGAGGCACCACAGCAGCCATGAATTAATTTTAGTTCATTCAAATTCTAAGTATGCATAAAAGTATGAATAGATTCAGCATGTGCAAAAAAGATTTGTTACATTTTTGTGAAAGATTGATTAATTTTCAACTAGCTGCGTCGCAAGGCTTTACACGGTGTACCTCGAAAATAAAAGTTACGTCAAGTGACACATGTTCAACAAGTAGGCTTCAATTAGAGAGCAAAAAAAATTCTGTAAAATTTCCCGGTCTTAAAGAAAACAGCAAATCAAAAAATCCCAAATAAATTAAACTCATCCCTCGATATATACAGCAAAAATTCTCCTGGCAATACAAAAAAAAGAAGATAAATCGCCAAATGATAAATTAAAAGGGAAAATTTTTACCTGAAAGCAAAAATAAAATTTTACTTGGTCGCAGTCAAGATGGTTTTATTCACACTAATTTAAAATGAGTTTGTGCAAACGATAAATTTCCAGCCATTCCATTAGGCTTAGAAATGCTTATAACTGTTCTTTTGGTGATTTTACAGCATTGTTTTTTGTTTTCAAATCCGAAAAAAGTAAATATACTCTAGGGCTATTTTTTGCAGGCTTTCGAATGGCGTTAAAATTGAACTGTTCGAATAATTATTTCGGGTAGAAAGAGCCATTTAATGCAACTTTTGGGTACTTAAATCAAAATTCGAACCATTTTGGGTTTTTTCGGCATTTGAAAACCCCACTACATTTCTTCTCGGGTGTCCAAGTACCTCCCTGTCAAATTTGGTCGAGATCCAACATAAACTGTGGATTTGTTTAAGGAACATATAAACACACATACATACATATCTATTTTTTGTTTTATTTATATAGATTTAAAGGGGTTTTTTTTAAAGAAAAGAACACATTTTAAAATAAAACTTTCCAGTTTAACATAAATTATTCTAACGCTAATAAAACTCATAAAAAAAACCTACCCTTTTCATTGTTTCAGTCAATGGAGGAACAGGTAGATTTGGAAGAGATCCTTGAAAACTATACAGTTGGGGTTTACGCTTCACGATGAATTTGATGATACTCTAAAAATTAAATGCAATTATTTACTTTATTGATAACATCAAGCTTTGATTGAAATCATAAAATGTATAGAGGTTAATAAAAAACGCTAATGATACAAGTTGGACTTTGAATGTGGTTTATGTTCAAAGTACAATATTTTCATTTCATTATGTATTACAACTTTGGCTTTATTGTTGCTAACAAGTAGGAAATCTTTTTTTTTTTTTTTTTTTTTGCATCGGGATAGCTGTTAAAAGGTGGTAAAATGGAAAAAGTTTTGGCCATGGAGGCAGAATCTGTTACATGTAAAAAGCTCATTGTCTCACCCAAAGAACTCAGAGAACAATCGGGTATGTGAACGATACCTATACAGTGGAGCTATTTCCAAAAATAGTCATGTCCATTGGAAACTAAAATTAGCGGAAAAAATCTGCTGAGGAAGCTTCATTAGGACAGGCTATTGTAAAAAAAGGCTGGAACACGTGTGAAATCTAATAACACTGTTGACTGAAAAAGTTTGGTTTCATTCCCAATGGGAAAAAACACTTTTAATTCCAGTTTTATTCTCCCTTTTCATCGAAATTTTGGGTTTATTTTGCATCAATAAACTCAACTGATTTTGTATTTATAATGAGGAATCCTGCATGAACTTGATTTTAATTTTAAATTTCTTAGAAAAATATGATTTATATGGCTGTTGTTGTGATTAGGGAATGGTCAAATCCTACCTCTAATCAAAAAAAAAAGTTTCCAGACTAGAAAATTTTGGGGCATCCCCCCCCCCTCCCACCTAAAGGAGTTTATTTCCAATTCTAAAAAAATTGAATTTTTGACATTTCTAACACAAAATAATGTACAGAGGAAATAAAAATATGTCTGGAGAAAAGAAGCATAAAAATGAAATTATTAAGTTCAGTATCCCACAGGAAAACATTAACGTAGATAATGCAGGAAGCTGCGTAATGATTTGAAGCTCAAGTAGTGATGTGGATCGAGTAAATACCCAATGGGTAGGTAAATATTTTTTGGGTATTTACCCGGGTATTTACACAAGGCCTGGGTAAATACCCAAAAAACTGGGTATTTTACAAAAAAATGCAAAAAGTGAGTCAGAAGTTTTTTTAAAAATCTAAATACGAAATAATTGGTAAAACTGATACATACATATATATTACAAAGTTTGTGATATTTTTTATTGGAAGACTTGATGAAATTATGAAAGAAACATATCATGAACCAAAGAATCTTTCAGTAAATTACCGCTCATTTGCCAGGGCTAAAGCAGAAATACGTGAAATGTCATAATTGGACAAGTATAAGCAATTCAATGATGAACTTCAGGATTTCAAAATCACAATCTAGGTTAGTCATATCCAAAATGAAAAAAAAAGGAAGCATGAGGGATGCTTGGAAGAATTTACTGAGAAGTTATTAAAACTATGATGTTATTTATTTATTTATTTTATTGCTGTTTAAGTGATAACATGGCAAATATAGAAACAGTTTTCACATTAATAAGCAAAAAAAAAAAAATCAAAATATTGTTTTCTGTTGCCTTGCTCATTTGCATTTGCTCCTTGGAACTTCATGACGAAAATTTATTCGAACTATTTTTAATACACACAATTAGTGATGTCGGGTGGGAAGGTAAATATTTTTTTGGATATTTATCCGAAGGCAGGGAAAATCCTCTAGTAATTGCACATTTTGCCAAAAAAAACTTTAGGTGGTATCAAAAGGTGGTGATTTTCTTTTTAAAACCTAAACTGTAAAATGAAAGATTAAAAATATAAAAATTTATATATTATAATTTCTTTAATTTAAGGCGTACTGAAATCTTATTAAAAAAAACTGTCAGAATTTAGAATGAACTATTCTAAAACTTAAATAGGATGACAGGATAATTTAATTTTTTATGGGGTAAAGCAAAGGGATTTAAGTTTAATTTTGTCACATAGGTGGCGCTAGCACAACTTTTCATTTTTGATTTTTAATAATATCATGCTACTTTTCTCCGCACGCACCCCACCACTTAGCTGTAAGCCTTAGGTTCGACCGTCCGGGGGGGGGGTCCACGTAGCGGGCCCCCACACGGCTGGGTGCGACGGTCGATAGTCGTCTGGGCTACAGATGTTCTTTGTGCTTATTGCGCCGGGGAAGGTCCTCGTGCTGGGCGTCAACCCAGTTGGGAGTTTACCCCTTAATGTGTGAACCTTGCTTACCATGAGAAACGGGATATCTCCCCGTACCTCTTTGGTGTGCCATGGTTCCCTATAATATCATGCTACTAGTTAGTTTTGGCTTTGAGTTGCAATCAGTTTGTCCAAAGCCTCCTAAATACTAAATGCCTATCACATTTGCTTTAAAAGTGATTCTCCGCCAATACACGAACAATGATACTACCTGATGGCAATACATGGATGGTGTTGCTATGACGATGGATCCAAACAATTCAAATCAAATCGTTAATTGGTTAATTTTAAAGTTTAAATTTAGAAGTTAACCAATTGTTTTCTCCACTTTTAATTTCTAATGCTTTCGACCTTCGATAGTTGGCAGTAGTCAGAAGACCGAAATTATGCTTACTGGGATCATTTTGCTCTATGTTAAAAGGGAGAACGCGATAGACATTTAGTATTTAGGAGGTGTTAGTTTGTCACTCACTTTGTATTTGTACTGGTAAAACTTTAAATTTTGCTTTGAAAAGCGAAAAACAAAAAAGAAAGATGGGGACATTGATTAGGCATATCCAACACATTTAATGTCAATATCATATTAAATTGTTTCACACAATAATTCTTTAAATATGTGATCAAAATACAATTTTTGGGCAAAAATTTATTTTTTGTATATGGTTGGTTATATATATTCATAGTGGAATACAGACAGAAAAGTATTTTAGTTGAATATAAATTTTTGAAATAAATACCGGGTAAATACCCATTTTGGGTATTTACCCAGATATATATCCTGGGTATTTACTCCTAAAAATAAATACCCAGGTATTTTACATCACTAAGTTCAAGTGAATAAAATGAGATGGAAAAAACAAGAATAAAAATTTGTTTTGGTAGCATAAACAAACAGACTACTTACAAGCCATAGTTTAGTAGCAGTTGTTATTTTTCCAGTGCGTGTTTCATACATCCATCCTTTGTACATGAATAACATCTTTACACAGTATCGAACAATATTGACAAATATTAGCCACAGGACCACTGTATACACGGCATAAAATGCAGCAATACTGAATGTTGCTACTAATGGATTACTAGGGGAAAAAAGAGCCTTTTTTCAAAACAAGAAATAGATGTTGAATAAGCAATTAAATATTTATTATTTGAAATAAAATCTTACTCAGTAAAATAATATGAAAGGAAATCTATGAATCCATGTGAGACATCCCTTTCTTTCCATGTTAGAAATGCAAGTATCACAGCAATTATGAGAAGACTATATGGGGAGGCCGGATAAGCTCCTGTCCAAACGTTATTCTAGATGAAAAGAAAGGAGAGAACAAAAATATTACACATTCTAGTAACACAAAAGAACAGGAAAAAACGAAAAAAAAAAAATTATTTAAATTTTGACATCTGGAATTCAAATTATGTTTTTCCCAATCACGAGTGTGTGTGTGTATGTAGGCGTGTGTGTTTGTGTTTGTGTGCAGGTTTGAGTGTGTGGGTAGTTGTGTGTAGGTGCGTCTGTATGTATTTGTGTACGTATGTAGGTGTATGTGTGTGTATGTGTTTGTTTGTACGTGCGTGTATGTATGCGTGTAAATGTAGGATATTGGCGCAATCTGAAGATGGCTTTCACTATAGGAGCAGCATTGTGAGGAGCTGGTCGACGGTGATGCTGCAGAGGGTGCTGGCGGGAAAATAAAATCATAGCACATCAAAACAGTCAAATGAAGCAATTGTGATTGCTCAAAAAAAAAAAATAGTAGTTACTATTCCAGTAAAGGTATGTCTCTTGGTTTGGCGACTTAAATAATATTTTTCTGCTTTTTGTTGTTCAGCAGGGCTTATGCGTAAAAGAGGTGGAACAGCCGACTGCACAGGAGCAATCCAGAGGGTTTGGACTAATTCAATAGCAAAGTAAATTTCATGAAAGTTGATCAAAATAAATTGAAAAACAGATTTTGATTAATTTAACTATTACATAAATAAGTTCATTTTATACACTAATAAATTTTTATAGTTGTATACTACATGCTGTAAAAGATTTAAAAGTTGCAGAGCTTAAGTTTTGGATAGGAGCCCGGCTGCATGGATGAAACGAGGCAAAGAATCTAACTTATGCCCTACTGTTCAATAAAGTGTCCCTACTGTTCAGTACCTAAAGATTTTTTTTTTTTCGTTACAACTGCAAAGCTTAGGTTTTTGAATAGAAGCCCAGTAACATAGGTGAAAAGAGCTCAGAATCTCTAATTTAAGCCCTGTTGTTCAGTTCAGTGCCTACATTTTTTTTTTTTTTTAAGTTGCAAAGAGGCTAGGCAGCATGAGTGAAAAGGGGTCCAGAACCTCTCATTTGTGCCCTGTTGTTCAACCAAGTGCCTAGAGATACACTTGATTGTCTGTGGCTTTAATACTGTCCTAAACAAATAATGATTTCAACACTCACTTTAAATTAAAAACTGATCTTTAACACCAGAATGAGTGCAGGTATTGGAAGAAAATTTCATCAATTATCCTTCAAAATACAATTTTGTAGAAAAATGCATAATTGCTCATAAGCACTCTATTTTGTTCAAGACAGTAATTACATCTGTTTTAAAAATAATATTCATTTGATTTTTTATAACACTTTAATTTTTTATTAGTTCAGAGTCCAGAAAAATGATCTTTATTTTATTTTTAGAAGTTATCAAAAGCAAAATCAAAGATAAAAAAGCTGAACTCAATAGGGGAAAAAACATAATGAAAGCAGCCTCCATTTATTGTACATACTACACAAAAGTGTGGTGAATAAAAATTTTTGAAGTTATCAATTAAATTCTTTTATTTAAAAAATATATAATAGGACAAAAAAAAGGGGGGGGGGGGGTAGCATTGAAGCAACCCCAGACTGTTTTCCTTACATTTAGTCTAATCATTGGTGTAGTGAATATTACATGACATACAGTACATAACAAAAAAAAACTGAAAGAAATGGTTTTGTAATACATACCCAAAACTTAGTTAGCCTTCTTCTCCATGATCGTAAGCCGCTTTGCCATACAGCATAAATAATGTCATGGTCATAATTAATGTTGACACCATCATGCGTGATTGTAAAACTAAAAGCAACTGCAGAATGAGCTTCTGCCATAGTCAGAGAAGGCTATCTGAAAAGATAACAATAGTTTTGCTTTGAATTGTGACTCAAAGAACAGCCATACAAAGGGCAGTAAAACAAAACATTAAAATCATAAAACTTCTATTATTATTCCATTTCTAAAAAAATAAAACGTATATGTCACTGTTGAAGTTCAAAATCTGGAAAATGTCAACAAACTATACATATCAACATTCACATGGAAAAGATTGAACATTTCCGGCAAATCGGGTAAAAGTAAAAAAAACTACTAGACAGAAAATTTTCAAATATAAAAGGGTTGTGCCCTAGATTTAGTTTTTAAGTATGGAAAAAGATTGAAAACAGCATTTTATAAAGACTTTCTCTTTTTGAACCCTTTTCCTTCAAAAGAAGTTTTGACGTTTTTAAGTAAAACATACTGCATGTGACGATTTTTTAATCAAGAAATTAAAAAGAAATAATTTGCCATGATTTTAAGAATTTATTTTTCATCATTAGATAATGAGTAATAGTTTAATTTTTTCTCATGTATGATCATGAAATACAAATAAAATAACAAAGCAAAATTAACTCAACTTTTCAGATATTACTCATTCACTGATTATTTATTACTTTTTATCGTTTATCTTGTTCTATCTCACTCTGTTTCGATTTTAAAAACGATGGAAATCCATCAAAAGGCGAAAAACTTTCAGCCCTGTTGTGAATTACCAATGAAAGTCAACATTTTCACGATGTTCTCTGATTGTATGATACATACCTAAATTTCAATGAAAAATAGATCAAAGTAGTAATTAAGGCAACAAACATCAACTGGTCTTCTTAATCTTTTTAAAACTTGCAGATATGGTTTGCACATAAAAAACCTGGAATTACAAACTAAAAGATAAAACACTAACAGTCAAAGCTTACTTACACTTCAGTATGAACCTTGTATGTTTTTTTTTTTAATTTTATTTCATGTTTTACATAAGAGTATAAAAGTGATTTCATCAATAAAACAATTATTTTTCTATGTCGAGAAAAATAGATAACTTTGAAATATCAATTAAAGACAGGGAAAAAAAACCATTTTGATAGTGTGAAATATCTTCTTTTGGTCTTATCTTATTTACTAGTAAACAATCTCTACAAGTAACTTCCAGTTTGAATCGATTGATGATAATAATTTTTGATAAAATTCATTTTTCATTTATAAGCAAGTCGTTTGTTTCTGATTTCAAGAAATTTGTAAATTGCATTGATTTAAAAGGGGGGGGGGGGGAACGAAAAAATTTTGAAAAAAAAAAAAAATCTGACAACATGTCAAATTTAAAATTTTGGATTCACTAAAGACACCGGATTTATGTTTGCAATGTACCAGAAAGAACCAAGCTTAGTTGATGCTTTTTGCCTTGCTCCTGCACTTTTTGCCACGTCAAACTGCTTCATTAACAAAGACAAAGTATATGCAGCAGTTTTTGCTAGCATCCATGCTTAGCTGAATGTTCAATAAAAAAAAGAAAGTAAACTGAAAAAAATTAGATAAAATAAAGCAACGAAAAAGTAAAATAGCTCGGGTCTGCTTTTCTACTTTTCACTTTTATCTCATCAAAAAAATTAAATGAACAGTTTGATTTTTCACTATGATTTTCATTAAATATTTCTCACCATACCAGATTTTTTTGAAAACGTTGAAGCAGACCAACGTGCCTCACGCACGGGATACATGGGTTTGCATTACGAAAACAACCTTCTATAATAATTTTAATAATAAATATTATCCAATATTGTAACTAAGCTATGTTCTTCTGTGTTTAGCATGAAAAATAAAGTTTAATGATCAATATAACATATTAAATTGATCAACTCTTACTTTTCACTATTTATGCTGGGGTGATATTTTGCTGCTCCTGAGATAAGTGATTTTTTACTGTAATTGTTTATTTTGCAGCTTTAATTTCAGTATTTTTATTGTATTTTATCATATAATTAAGTATTTTTGTGCTTTTAAGTAATATTTTTGATTTACTTGCTTTCTTAAAGTGTTTTTCTATTCTTTGTAGCTAAGCCTAAAATGTGCTGATTTCTTGTTGTTAAGCTTGAGTGCTCTGTTAACTGTGTAACTTGTTTATTTTAATTTACTGCTTGTCTTAGGATTTTGTAATTTTTGTACCTTTTTCTTCCAATGCTTTCTAATTCTAATAATTAGTTTTATTTCTTCAATTTTGCATTTTTATATTGACTTTTAAGTGTATCATTTTGAGCTAGAATAAGGGTTATATGCATAATGAAGGAGGTTAAAAGTGGTAAAGGGACAAGTGGATTTCTTGTGAGCTATGTCAGATGTTCTGCTTGTTTAAGGGGAAGGATGAGTCTGAGAAGGATTTCATTTGCACTAACTGTGTTGAACTCTCAGAAATCAGAGTTAGGATGCTTACTTTGGAGGGTGAGTTAGCATTAGGCTGTAGGAGTGTAGATGGGGTAAACACCCCAGAGGTAAAGGAGGAAGTTAGTAAAAAGGAGGTGGGCATTAGCTGTGTGTTAGATAGTGGGAATATTCCAGAAGTAAAGGAGGAAGTTAGTAAAAAGGAGGTGGGCATTAGCTGTGTGTTAGATAGTGGGAAAATTCCAGAGGTAAAGGGGAAAGCTATTGCTGAGGTGACAGACTGGGAAACTAAGGGTATAATTTTGGGAGATTCAATGGTGCGTGAGGTGGGAAACTCAATAGGCAGAGTTAGACGTAAGGTGGCTAGATGTTGTTTGTCAGGGGCTCGGGTGAGAGATGTAAATAGGGTTGCTGAAAAGAAGGGGGTATTTAATAAAGAGGATGAAATTACTTTGTGGGTGGGAACTAACGATGTAGGCCATAGTAACAACGATGAGTTTACAAAGGAATGGGATTCCCTGTTGGACAAAGCAACCAACTGTTCGGCAAATGTCCAAGTGGTTGGTTTGCTTCCCAGGTATGGAGTGCATAGGAGTTGGTTAAACCAATGGGCTAGGTGTATGAACCTGATACTCAAGGAAATTTGCGTTAAGCGTAGTATCAGGTTTATTGATGTGTGGAGTAAATGTAAACGCGATTGGATTGCTAGGGATGGCCTGCATCTGAGCTCTACAGGGGTCAAAATGGTTAGTGGTTTGGTTTTAGAGGCTTCAGAATCAAAAAACTAAGTTGGAATGGGGGGCATGGTTTAAGGAGCAGAATTCGAAAGGGTATTAACTATTTGGATTTTAGTAGGGAACGGAAATAGGGTGGCTAATAAGAGAAAAGATTTTAACAGTTGGGATTCAAATAATCGTGCAGCATTAAATTAAAGTAAGATGGGCTTACTTAAGGTTTTTTATACAAATGCTCGTTGTATTAGGAATAAGATGGAAGAATTGAAAAGCATAATTATAGATGAGAGGTTGGATATTATTGGAGTTACTGAGACATGGGCCACCAAAAGTGATGATGATTTATTATCTATTGCTGGGTATAATTTGTTTAGACAAGATAGAGTAGGTAAAAGAGGTGGTGGGGTTTTAATTTATGTCAGAGACACTTTACCTTGCAATGAATTGGTAACTAATGATAAACCTAATGAGATTGATATGATTTGGCTGGAGTTGATGAGCAATAAGGAAAATAAACTACGTTTAGGGAACATTTATAGGCCACCCAACTTAAGCCAGGGTCAAGATGAACAGATGTTTAGTATTATTAATGACATTTCAAGCAAGGGGTCAGTCATAATGGGAGATTTTAATTTTCCAGGAATTGATTGGAACAATTTTTACCATAGTAATAGCAGAGAAGAGGAATTTTTGAAAGTAATTGGTGACTGTTTTTTAGATCAAATTGTAACTCAGGGTACTTGACAGGACGTGATTTTGGATCTAGTTTTCTGTGATATGGAAGGTTCTGTTCAGGGGTTATGAGTAGGGGAACACATTGGAGAGAGTGACCACAACAGTATTAGGTTTGGGATTAAATTTGACACGCACAAAGTAGAGAATTTTAGGTTTGTGCCCAATTTCAGAAATACTGATTTTGTGGCACTTAGGCAGAGTTTGAAAGCAGTTTTTTCTTCTGGATTGGACAATAGCGATGTGAATCTTCAGTGGGCAGAGTTTAAGGAAAAGCTAGCGAAAACAGTTGGGGATCATGTTCCTTTTAGGAGAAAGGGTGTCAACACTAAAATTTGGCCAATGTGGTTCTCCAGGGAAACTAAAGACGCTCTAAATTACAAGCAAGCTGCTTTTCATAGGTTTAGAGAAACTGGTCACAGTGCAGATAGGCTCCAATATTGTAAGGCAAGGCGTAAATTTAAGTATTTGGTGCGGATTCAGAAAAGAGAGTTCAAGCAAAGACTGGCAGATAACATAAACAGGAATCCCAAGAGGTTTTTTGCATACGCTAATTCGGGGAAAGTTCGAAATAGTCATATTGGGCCACTGGTTGATGAGCACGGAATTTTAATTCAGGACGATAGTGATATTGCTAATGTTCTTAATAACTTTTTTTCGAGTGTTTTTAACGATAACTGTATCTCAACAGTTGACACCAACAAGACACAAGCTATAGTACAGGTTGAGGACTTTGTATTTTCCGGGGATGACGTTTTACTTCATTTGAAAAAAATTAAAGAAACTAAGGCTCCGGGACCTGATAATATTTATCCAAAAATTTTAGTTGAATGTGCAGAGGAATTAGCAGATGTAATCGTAAATATTTTCAATGCTTCTTATAACTCGGAGACAGTGCCAGAGGACTGGAAGCTGGCTAACATTACACCGCTCTTCAAGAAAGGGGCTAAAGGGAGTGTGGGAAATTATAGACCTGTGAGTCTAACTTCGGTGGTTTGCAAAATTTTTGAAACATTGATAAAAATTAAGATAGTAAATTTTCTAGAGACTAATAATCTATTGACTAGTAAAGTCAGAACAAACAACGTAAGTAGAAGCACAAATTTGTAAATTACAGCAGACACGTGTTTCGGCGTTACAGGGAACGCCTTTTTCAATGCAAAAAATAATGAGCTTATGGATGAAAAGACATCCGACAAAAGCCAAGAGCAGATAAGCATGCAGCTTAAAAGATAAAAACAGCGGATTAGCCAAACACCAATGACAAAGTTATAAACCGATCAGGAACCAATAGGAATGCAAGCAAAGGCCAGAAGCTTTCTCTTAGGTACGAACCCAGAAAGAAAGAATTCAATTGGACAAGGATTAAGCCGAAGCTTAAACAAAAAGAAAAGAAATTGTCAGTAACCGTGAACCGCAAGAAAGGAAAAGCAAATGGAAAACCATGAAATAAAATGAACAGAAACAAAAAATATTCGAAAAAAGGAAAAATAAAGATAAATAGAAGAAAATTGGGGGGGGGGGGTGTCAATCAAGACAAAAAGGTAAAATTAAACAAAGGAAGATAGATAAAAATGAGTGGGAAAAAAGGGGAGTATTAAAGATATGGGAGCCAAATGTTAGAAAAATAAGGAACTGAACTAAGATCGTTAACTAAGTTAGAACTGTTCCTCAAAATATGAAAGGATTCCCAAAAGTCAAGATCTGATGAATTGGGGCATTTTTGGATAATCTGATAAGAGTTAAAATCAAAAGAGTGATTCGAATCCCAACAATGTTGAGCAATACTAGACTTATTTAATTGTTGTTTTTTCACCAATTCATCAGATCTTGACTTTTGGGAATCCTTTCATATTTTGAGGAACAGTTCTAACTTAGTTAACGATCTTAGTTCAGTTCCTTATTTTTCTAACATTTGGCTCCCATATCTTTAATACTCCCCTTTTTTCCCACTCATTTTTATCTATCTTCCTTTGTTTAATTTTACCTTTTTGTCTTGATTGACACACCCCCCCCCCCCAATTTTCTTCTATTTATCTTTATTTTTCCTTTTTTCGAATATTTTTTGTTTCTGTTCATTTTATTTCATGGTTTTCCATTTGCTTTTCCTTTCTTGCGGTTCACGGTTACTGACAATTTCTTTTCTTTTTGTTTAAGCTTCGGCTTAATCCTTGTCCAATTGAATTCTTTCTTTCTGGGTTCGTACCTAAGAGAAAGCTTCTGGCCTTTGCTTGCATTCCTATTGGTTCCTGATCGGTTTATAACTTTGTCATTGGTGTTTGGCTAATCCGCTGTTTTTATCTTTTAAGCTGCATGCTTATCTGCTCTTGGCTTTTGTCGGATGTCTTTTCATCCATAAGCTCATTATTTTTTGCATTGAAAAAGGCGTTCCCTGTAACGCCGAAACACGTGTCTGCTGTAATTTACAAATTTGTGCTTCTACTTACGTTGTTTGTTCTGACTTTACTATTCAGCACAAAGGTATTTATTTATCTTAATCTATTGACTAGTTTTCAGTACGGTTTCAGGAAAGGCAAATCTTGTGCAACTAATTTATTACATTTCTATGACAAAGTTATCATGGCTTTGGACAATAGGAAGCCTGTAGATATTGTTTACATTGATTTTCAAAAAGCTTTCCATAAGGTACCGCATGTTGCTCTACTTAGCAAATTAGCTGATATAGGAATAGGAGGGAAAACTTTCATTTGGGTAAAAAACTGGCTGACCGGAAGGAAACAAAGGGTAGTTGTAAGGGGAAATTACTCTAATTGGAGTGAGGTTTTAAGCGTGGTTCCTCAAGGATCAGTGTTAGGGCCTGTTTTGTTCATTGTTTTTATGAACGATATTCACAAAAATATTTCTGGGAACATGAATTGTTTTGCTGATGATGTCAAAGTTATGGGAACTATAGAAAATGAAGAGCAAGCAAAACAGCTGCAAGAGGATCTAGATCATATTACGGAGTGGGCTGATAAATGGGGTATGGCTGTTAATGTTGGGAAATGTCAAGTGCTACATTTAGGGCATGGAAATAAGTGTACAAATTATTATTTGTAAGGTTCAGTCATTAGTCAGGCAGACAAAGTTACTGATCTGGGGGTCTTAATAAGTCAGGATTTAAAGTTTAGCCAACAGTGCAGCATTGCTAGTAACAAGGCCAATAAGATGCTTGGGTTTATCAATAGATCTATTTCAAACAAATCTAAAGAGGTTCTTCTGCCCTTATATAGAAGTTTGGTAAGACCTCATTTGGAGTATGCTGTTCAGTTTTGGTCTCCTTATCTTAAGAAAGACATTAATGTATTGGAAAGGGTTCAAAGGCGAGCTACAAGGCTAATAAATGGACTTTCTCACTTAGACTATGATTCCAGGCTTAGAAGGTTAAAAATGTACAGTCTTGAGCAAAGAAGAGACCGAGGGGACATGATTCAGTTGTTTAAATTTATTAAAATGAAAGATGTTACGGGGCTGAAGTTTAGCACTGAAAACAGGACAAGGGGTCATTGTTTTAAGCTATTTAAATCTCAGGCTAACATGGATATTAGGAAAAATTATTATTATAGCAGGGTAGTGGAACCTTGGAACAGTTTACCGGAAGAGGTGGTAATGAGCAAGGGAGTCTATAGTTTTAAGAGGGCCATTGATCTTCACTGGGGATTTTAAATTGACTAGGACCAGTCTAGCTGGGCACAGAGCCTGTTGCTGGTCGTCACTTTTGTACTTGTATTTGTATTTGTATTAACTTCACTGATGCTAATTTCTCCTCTAATTTTTCTGAAAGTTTTCATTTTTTGTAGGTTTTCTAAAAATAGACCACTGCATGGTGTATCACACATTCTTGGTTTGAAGAAATGCTGTCATGTTTTTCTTTCAGGGTTGGCAAGGTTTTTCCCACCCCCGGTATAAACACCATGGTAAAAACCGGTATTTACAGTCTTGGGAAATACTATGTTTTTTTTCCCACACGGGAAAAACTGATTTTTAAATATAAATTTAAAACAATCTTTGAAAATATCAAAATTGAGTTCTAAGTAAATAATAGTTTGAAAGATTGAAAAAAAAAAAGGAAATTGACAAAAATAGTGAAGTGCATTTATTTTTATAAATATTTACACAGATTACAAATTATAATCCTATTCATATTCTTTGTCTTTTACTTCCACATTGGGTTTTAGCGTCATGTAATAAAACACATTAGAGGCTTTTTGCAAACCCAGTTTGTTTCTAATGCTGTTTTGGATGAATGAAAAATTAGAAAAAATATGTTCTGGAGATGCTAATGATGCAGGACGGACATTCCTTAAGTGTTCCATTAATTCCAGAAATTTTACTTAAATTCTTCCAGCATAGGGCTGATGTGAAATATTGTTTTTAATGGATTCACAGAAAAATGTTTTTGACTGATTTTTCAAACATTCCAATTGAGTGGACAAGAATATAGCAACAACTGTTACTGATGATGAAGAACATTTTGTGTAAATATCACACCAAACCAAATTAAAAAAAAAAAAAAGGTTTTAATAGGTCTACTTAAAAATGTAATAAAAATTTTATTTAAATACAACACAAATTATTTATTGCTTGTCTTGATGCCCTTGTTTTTTTTAAGTTTAATTTTATTTTATTGTGTTCTAAAATATTTATATAGCAAATTAATTTTTGTTAACTTTTGTGAGCAAATTTTATGTTTCATGCAATAATTCTTATTTATTTATGTTCCTTTCCTACAGAATAATTTTAAATCCAAGGGGATTTTGTAAAAACTATTTATTTCTTACTTCCATTTTACACATGAGATCCAGAAAGCCAAAATATTTCTTACTTATTGTTATTTTTTGGAAGTTTTTTCCGGTGTTTACCACTTTTTCCCAGTTTTTCCCGGCGGGATGGGGAAAAACAAGTTTTGGACGGGAAAAAGCCAACCCTGTATTTCTTTATGACGAAAAACAAAGGAACTGCAACTAATAATGAATTAACTTATTTCATTAGAGAAGTTGAATTCATTTCTCTATTTTACATTAAAACCACATAAAAAATAAAGTTGCAAACTCCTAAAAATTACTCAGCGCTGAAAAAGTTGCAATGAAATTAGTTTCTGTAATTTGTCGGACTATAGGTGCTATTTGTCGATCATAAATTAAAATAAAAAATATTAATAGTATTAAAAGTATTGAGACTGGTTCAGCATGGCATGCCCTGCAGTCCAACAAATCTCTTCTCCCCTTATGTGGTTCAGCATTGAAAAATATCAAATAGGGTCAGTTGGAGTAGATGAAAACAAATTTTATAACCACATTTATGGGGAATTTTGAGACTAAACTATTTGTGAGTGGAGACCATGCAACATAAAAAAGACATTCCAAGAGTTAAAGGCATTTCCAGACAATTGTGTCAGCATCAACATTGTTTGAATATGACACTGAAAGAAGTTGATTTTTAAAGTTTACTAATCTTATATTTTCCGCTCCAACAGGTCTATTAGTGCAAACTAATTGGTTTAATCTAGGAATGCAAATGCACTGAATATTCGGTTGGTATTTGGTGCACTGACTTTTGTATTCAACAGACAAATCAAATATTCAGTGCAATTTAGGGTTTCTGCTACGGTCGCATTTTTCGTGAATAAAGCAATGCATTTTCGCTTTTGCTCAAATAAATAATTAATTAAAAAAAAAAAAGAAAAAATGTATTATCCTAGAGAGGAAGCATACATGGCGATAATCAACTTAATCTTTTTTAAATCTTAGCTAAGATGTTTAAACTACAATTACGTTCAATAACTATTAGTCTTATCCAGCATTGGAGGAGGGAACTGCAACATCCTAAACACCAATCGTGTTTCTTTTTTATTTTATGTTTAAAAAAAATAGCTGTTGTACTTATTTCTTCAAAGATGTCACAGATGAAATATGAATTTTATTTTCAACTGGAGATGAAACACACTGAGGCATATATAAATATATGAGAATGTGTAATATTTTAGCATTTTGCTAACATTTTCCCCCTCAATTGTAGCTTTATGCTAAAGAACTTTTGAACCCAGCTGAAACCCTCGTGCAATTGAATACTTTAATGTTCGGCAACCAAATTGCAAAAACAAATTTAAATATTCAAGAATCAGTATACAAATAATTTTTTTCATACAATGACTGAAAGTTATAGTATAGTACCATAGAACAAAATTAATTCAAACTGTTAATTACAGTACCCACCACTAATAAAATCATTGGATTATAAAATCAGCCGCTTTTCAAAATCAAAGCTGGAAGAACAGAATCAGTGCAATACTAAAAGATGTTAAAAGTATCCTTTAATAAAATCACTACACCGCCATTTTAAAAAATTAAACTTTTGGACATCATAGGTAAAAAACTAATAAAGAAGCAGCAAGAAGTGAAGTAATTGGTCTCAGAAGATAAGGAAATCTCAGCGCCAAATTTGCCTCTTCAATGGATGTTGAAAAGCGCTTGATGATATACGATGCACTTAAGAGCAAAGAAGAAAATATAATGTTGAAAGTTACAAAACATTTAGTGAACTGTCAAACGATGTTGAATCTGTACTCTCCAATTCGATTAACCAAACTGCAACAGACCAATATTTTAAGACCCTTGTTTAAAAAAAAAAAAACCCTCGGGCTTAGTTAAAACAACAACTGTATTTTGAAAAAATAAATAAATAAATGACGTAATTCACTTCATTTTTTAAAGTATTTAAACTTGAAAACCTTTCATGTTTTTAAATGTAGGTCTGCCGGTTTATAAAATCAGCCACTTCATAAAATCAAATATCTTGAGAACAAATGTGATTTTAATAAGTGGCGGTCACTCTACTAATATTATCACATACAACAAAGGGTTCTCAAACTGGGTGCTGTAGGTGGAGGTGGGGTGCCAAAAGGTGTCCAGGGTATCAATATATTGCTCGTTTGGAAGAAGAGGGCCACATTGAGGGGTTTTTTTTCGCTTAAAGGGCTTCAAATGACGTTCTATTTTCTTTCGAAAATTATAGATTTCTTGTTCTAATATTAACCACATGATAGCACACCAAATTTACTTTTCTTACAGCAAATTTCCTGAAGAGATAAACTTCAAAACTTCAAACACTCTGATGACACTCCAAACAAGCGATATATGTATATAACAGGGTAGGTTTCTGTGAGAAAATTAATTCTTCAAAGGGTGCCATGAATTGGAAAAGCTTGAGAACCCCTGCCATACAAAGTAAGAATTGTCACTCAGATGTTGAATACAAATTTTGCTGCTTTCCAAACTTATTAAAAATCTTATGACACATTACCAGGAGTGATTGTGAATTCATGAAAAAATACCTGATGTTTTAAAGAGAAAACAGGGGGGAGGGGGCATTTTTTTTAAACCGAGGCCTTTAATATTGAAATGTACCATAATTTTGTACACAAGATATGCATTTTTTGCTTTTGATTAACAAACAAGACACATTTCTTACATTCAAATAGTTTCCTCAGTCAACATGTTGTGTATATTGTCTTTGAGTTATAAATTTACTTTTGAGCTGATATTATACAAATTACCTGAAAAAATTATTTTAAGGAGAAAACAAAACCCTTACATTCTGTTTGTTTCTAAATCTAGTAAATGTATTTTTAAAATACTCAAAATTGCACTTGCTATTGAAAAGAGTCTAACTAGATTTGCAATACATAAATCTCCTTATCAATGAAATATGAACTGAGAGATTTAATACAGAAGCAAAATATTAACTCAAGGTGTTATAAATTTTTTTTTTAAGTAATTGAAACGAAAATAAAAATCAGGAGCCAGCAGCGATTCAACATTAAACTTTTGACTTTTGCCCCCCCCCCCCCCTTTTTTTCACTGGTAGCATTTTTACAGTAAAAAGTTAGCTCATTTCCTTTGATCTTTGCTTGCTTTTTATGGGAATCTAGGCAAATATTTTAACTTAACTGACAGATAATAAAAAGAATATCACAATTTCCTACAGATCAGATAAGAACAAGAATGCATGTCATGCCTCCAAATATTAAAAAGTAATTACAGAACTGATATTGAATATCAGTCATCAGCAAGAGGACAAAGTTCATTTTTTGATGCAGAAAAAGAACTTTGATACCTTTCTTACAACCCTTTGCTTCAAAGGTTAAGTTCAACAATATTTGTCTGAGGCATAATTTTATTTTCATCTTTCAGTGGGAGATTAGATAAGAATGCTAAAGCAAATGGGTTGTAAAATTGTTTATTTTACTTAAAAATTAATGTAAAAGAATCTAAATTTCCCTTATTCATAAGCAGAGCTTCCAAATAACTAGAAAATTCAAAAGGCTAAGAAAAAAAAATCTCAGCTTAAAATTAAAAAGAAAAGAACTAAAAATAATTTTGTACATGAAAAACATTTTACTTATTTCAAATTGATACTTCACTTCATTTCTCTTTTTTTTCCCATTGTTTGAAAATGAATTCACTTTTTTATGGAATTTAATTGAAAGTTTCTCAATAAAAAATACAATGTAGTGTACATACTGCAAATTTAATTGACTATGAGCATTTTAGAAGAATTCTACTACATAAAATGTGCACACAACTTGAAGATGCTAATAGCAACATTTCCTCTAGAATTGTAATCAACATAAATTTAAACACTATACATTAACAATACACTACTTGTAAACTATGTCCCAAAATTAACACAAGATTTGAATTTACCGCCATTTATGCAGTAAATTGTTGCCAATCTCTTTGACATCAAATAACCCCATAATCAAGAAATCTAAAATGATGTTAAATCACCCAATCTAGGGTGCCAATTCTGGTCATAGAAACGAGAGAGTACACAACTAGGAAATGCCTCACGCAGTAATTGAATTGTTTCACTGGCTGTATGGTAGAAAAATACTCCATTTTTACAAACCCTAAACTCTCGGCTGTCAAACTGATCTTTTTTCATGGCTGCCAACAATTTACGGAAAAAATGGTGGCAAATTCAAAATTTACATTAATTTTGGGAAACCCTTTAATAATATAAAATATTAAAGATTAATAGAACTTTTTAAAGATTTTTTTTTTTTTTTTTTTTTGAGTTATAAGCATTGAAAATAACACAAGCTTCAACAAGTTAAAATCATTTATTTGTTTAAAAATAATAGTGGGAGTGATTCCCCTCCCTTCCCCCTTTACTACTCACATTTGAAGTGTATTGCTGCAAAATAGGGATCTCTAAATTAATTTAACTAACACCAATTCAGATTATGTCTGTTACCACAAAAAAATTATCAGGCACAATAACTTTTCCTATTTTGCTCAAGCCATTTGGGGATCATTTTTAAACTCTCTGATTAATTTTTTTGGGTTGTTAACTTAAGTATTGCAATAAAAAACTGAAAAAAAAAAGCATTTTTTCAAAAAAAATTTGTATTGGAGAAACCTACTTTCAGACTACATGGTTCATATATAATAATGTGCTGTGTGGAAATTCCCTTATGTTGAACAATTAAGTACCTGAGTACCATATGTGCAAAACAATCAAGATTTTCTCTTTTCATTTTATTTCAACTAACTCAAAGGCTCTTTATAAAACTCGATCCATAAGCTCTTTTTTTTTTGCATTGAAAAAGGCGTTCCCTGTAACACCGAAACACTGGTCTGCAGTAATCTGCAATTTATGCTTTTTGACATTGTTATTTCTTACTTTAATTGTATTTGTGTTTGAATAAAAATACTCAATAATTTTAAAAATTTTGTTTTCAATCGATAACAAATTTAGATAACAATATTTCACAAATACGAACTTTAGGCACATATTAATATTCAAAGTAAATTATAAAACTATTCAATCTATCAAAAGAGGACTGAGGCTTTACTTATATTTTTATTTATAAACTAAAAATCTGCGGTAATGATATTTAAATAGAAAAATGAACATGAGGATTGAAGTTTAAAAATTGTTTTATTTCTACAAGCAACGTATCAAATTAAAGGTAATAACATGAGGGTTTTTTTTTTGAGTCAAAAGTTATCATAATATAACAAACTTCCATTTTGGAAAAACAGAGTCTCACTCACCCAGGATTGTATTATTCAAAGCTGCAACATTTTTAATGTGTATAACATTAACATTTGTAAAATTCGTTTATTTTTCGGAACACCTAATTTTTAAAAGCAAAATAGTTAACAGGATAGTTAATATAAATAAAGTTATAAGGTCTCGTTGTCACACCCGCACAAAAAACACGCTTAAGTTACCATGTTGTAGCAAATGCATTCTTCAATGGAAAAACATGAAACTTTCCGAAGTTCTAATGCTTGCAGATCTGAATAAGAGTAATGTTTAAATTTGATCAAATTTTGATTCTTTGGGAAAATTTTGGTGTAACGGGTAGAGTGTGACAAAAGTTCGTGAAGGGATGACAGCATTTAAAATAGCTTTTTAAAACTTCCAAAATGACATAGAAGATAAAACTATTTTATTTATTTACTAATTAGCAATGTGGTTAAAAAGAATTCACTTAAAATCTTATAACATGATCTAAAAAGTCATTTTATTATTAACGGTCGCACATTTGTAATAACATATATAAACGAAAACGGAATAAAATTTAACGAAGTTGACAAACTATTTTTATATGAAACTTACTATCATAAAATAAATGCTGAAAATGCAGAGTTCAGGATTAAAGGGACACCAGTTCTCAATGCAAAATCACATGAGGTTCATTGATGCATGGCCCGAATGAAGTCTTTTGGATCTGATACAAGCTTATTTCTTTCTGCATTGAAAAAAGGGCTCCTTGAAACTCCAAAACACGTCTGCAGTTTGAAAATTTAAGCATCAATAATGTTTATATTTTGAAAATTTCAGCATAAAAGGTATTAATTTCAAAGCTTAAATTCTTTCAGCAAATATTTCGTTTTTGCTTTTTTAGAGATATTGATTAAAGATAGAATTTCTTAATGAAATTCATAAAATGGCATAAAGAAAATTTACTCTTTTCCACTTGAAAAATTTCTGAAGCAAAAAAAAGAAGATTTATTTTCTATATACTTTTAAGATGGCAACATGCGACACAAATGTGTGAAAAAACAAAAAAGAATCAGACATAGCTATTATACACCAGCATACAGAAATTCACTTTCACAAGCTTTCTGTATAAGGTCGGATTCAGGGGAGGGTCAAAGAATCAGCCCTGTGACAAGAATTATTTAAAACTTCAGTTTTTTAGATTAAAAAAAAAATATTAGGAACCAATATTAAATTTTTTTCCCCTTTGTTTGGCTCTATAAGGTATTTCTTCTAACCGTGTCATTTAATCCAAAGGGTTGACTGTGTTTGTTTTATCTGCTAATGCAATTTTGACTTTTTTGTTCATTTTCAAAAGAACAATCATCTGTAATGAGCTTAAAACGTATTAGACCACTCTTTCATCTCAAGTCCCATGTTGTGTGTGCTTTTCCCAGCTATTTTGACTTTTGACGCATCCCCTGTTGAACTGATAGTTTTACGTAGGAGGTATAATGCTAGACATTGAAAATTGACCCCCTTATAAAATTTCTGTATTCGCCCCTGTCTCTGTGACTGAAAGCGCTGTCTTAACTTTCAAAATTGGTCCAAGAACTTATCACAACAGAACAAAAATAATAAGAATGAAACATGTTATGAAATAACTCCGTTGTTCAATCGTTATTCCCAGCAAAATTCTTTAAAACGTTTTTAACGTGTCAAATAAAGTATTCCTTCATCTTAAACAAAAAAGATTTTGAAAAACCCCCAACATCAAATGCACTCGAATTGATTTACATTAATAATTCAGCAAATGGCGATTCTTTAACAATAAAAACCTGCAAGTAAATATGCAATGAATTTGTGCATTAAAATTCTATATAAAACAAAATAAAAGGTCATTTTTCGATCATTTAGATTCGTTTCAGATCACATTCAGGAGCAGTTCCAACACTCAACAATGCAATTCAAACGAAGATAAGACAGATTTTCCTTTGTCCCATTATTCGGTACAATTACTTAGATAATTTCAATGCAAAAACTTACCGGGAAAAATACAACAGCTAAATAAGAGGAAAAACACAGAGTTTTAGTTTTCACGGTCACGTGCAGCTATGAACTTGGAAGACTCGAATTCGAGAATGCGTAGAGGTATCCAACATATCACATAATTTGGATCGAATAACTTGTAAAAATCCAATCGAAAATACCGGCCATTGTAGTTTTAATCCATGCACTGTTTTGTAAAAATATACTACAAGCTTTGTTTACTTAGTGCGATGATGTGGAAATGTTGAAAAATTCCAGCTGTTCTATCCCTCTTCCCGAGCCGAAATCAAATTGAAGAATCAAACTTGCACAACACGGCGCATGCCTGGAGGCGAGCCCACCTTTTCATCCCTTGGTAAACAGCTGTGTCGCAATCGTTTGCCCGTTGAGTCGTGAACTTTGATTGGTTTAGGAAAGAAAGAATTTGGAGGCACGTCCAGTGAGATAACATAAAACACTGGCAAACATTTATCTCGCTTTTACCACACTGAGAACAATCAACATCTATCGTATTTCAACTCGGCTTGATCGTGTTTTAACGCGGAACTTCTGAATTTCTCCAAGGATGTATTTGTTGGGGAGTATGTGCGTATCCAGAGGGGGGGGGGGGCAAGGTAGGGCAGCTACCCCACCTTCCAAAATAGAAAGATTTAAATTATAAACTTCAAAAAAATTGAATAAATTGTTGCTTTAATTTCTGAACTGACCGATAAGTTTTGTTCTGAGAACTAAACTTTGATCCTAATTTTGAAAGTGCGTATTTCCTAATAGGGTTGTTTCCGAAATTTTAAAAATATTTTTTTCTGAAAGAGCATGTTTAAAAAAATGGGAATCAAACATCAAAATATAATTTGACAAAGTTCAGCAATTTTTTTAATTGGTGCGCAAGTTGAAATTCTTTTTTTTTTACATTTCGCGCAGCCAAGGGGTAGCGTGCCAAAGTACATCAATTGTGACGTCAAAAAGACCAGGTATTTTTTCCAAAATTGGAAATGAAAAAAATAAATAAATCAAAAATAACTGTTGGGAAAATAAAAGATTTTTCTGCCTCCATGTTTGTCTTTTTTTTTTCCTTATTCTATCAATTTCAGACTAAAAGTAGTACTTGTGACTGAAGGAAACAACCCCATCATTGGGAGCTCATCGAAAATAATAAGTTATTTGTGTTTAGTTGGCTTAACGTTTGCAATAATGAAGACAACTCAAGGTAAATACAGCGACAAAAAAACCCACTTTTCCCCACAAAAAAAAAAGGTGTTCTTTCTTTCTTTTTCAATAGTGTGTTATTACCGCAACCCCCTCCACATACACATAGAAAAAGTAAAAATTTAGAAACGTGCTTCCCCCAGACCCGTCATTTCACAATTTTTCGAAGGGGGAGGGGCAAGCTCCCAAAAATAAACTGAAAACAACTCATTATTCTGAATAAGGAAAAATACTTTTTCACTTTAATTTGGAAACTTCATTTGGCTTGAGCCTTGCTCAAAATAAATTTATAATTTCGCTGTTGGAAGTGCTATTTCCAGGGGCTCTCCAAAATTAAACATTAGCGACGAGGGAAGTTCTCAATTAATTGAATACTAGCGGTACCCGCACGGCTTTGTCCGTTGTAGAAAATTTAAAAAATTACTCGTTCACGTTATGATAATTTGCTCGGCAAAATGTTCTTAAAATTGGAGTAGATAAAGAACAAAATCGAATTTTCTAAAAATCGCTTCGCGGTGCACACCCCCATGCTACAAACTAGTTTTGTCCCAAATTTCATGAAAATCGGCAGAACGGTCTAGGCGCTACGCGCGCCAACGAGATAATGACAGACAGAGATCCAGACATACGGAGAGACTTTCAGTTTTATTATTAGTAAAGATGAAGAAAACTCTGAATTTTTTACCTTATGATAAAATACGAATGTGTCATCCCTGCATAAGAAGAGAAAAATTGTGATTAGGCCTCATTAAAATTGAAAAAACTTAGAAGCATGAAAAACCAAAACATTATTTAAAATAGTGCAGCTTATAAATTTACAGAATCGTCCAAAACTTTTCCAGGTAAAGAAATTTTTCGGACCTTTTTCCCCAGGACCCCAGGCATGGACGGCTGGTGCCACAAAAAAAGGGGGAGGGGGGATCAGGGGCGGCATTTTAGCATTTCGTTTGGGGGGTCGAGTTTCTTGAACATGAATTTCCTCAGTATGGTATAAAATACATATTGATTAACAAGAAGTGAATAGTGATAATAAAATGGTTTTAATGTTAAGAATTAAAAATAATTAGGTGTGTTAAGAACAATTAAATTTTTTACGGCGGAAGCTTTAAATTTATTTTGTAATAAGTTATCTCACAGAACATCTCGGTACTAGTTTTTATTTTTAGTAAAGTTTTAATCTGCTAGTTTTGGAGTCAGGAAGAAAAGAAAATTTTGTAACTATATTTAATCAATATCCAGTGCATTTTTATTTTTAGCAAGTTACCGCCCTATAGCCAGGGCTAAGGCAGAAATACATGAAATGCACCGCCAGCTCAGTCATTCCAGCCGAGGACTGCAGTTTCGTGCTTATTAGCACTCTTCAGCCCGGCATAGGAAGTGACTGAACTGGAGGTGGAAAATTTCTTAAGGAAGCCAAGAGTGGCAAACAAACTGGTAGCTAATATAGAATTAGCACAGACCAGACTTACTCTTGGCTTCCTTAAGAGGTTTTCCACTTCCAGTTCAGTCACTTCCTATGCCGGGCTGAAGAGTGCTAATAGGCACGAAACTACAGTCCTCGGCTGGAATGTTGGCGGTGTATTTCATGTATTTCTGCCTTAACCCTGGCTATAAGGTGGTAACTTACTAAAAATACCATGCCTTGCCTTCAATCTTCGAGTTGAACAGAACCATTGTTTCGGTCACTCGTCTGGTCTGTGCTAATTCTATATTAGTTACCAGTTTGCTTGCCACTCTTGGCTTCCTTAAGAGGTTTTCCACCTCCAGTTCAATCACTTCCTATGCCGAGCTGAAGAATGCTAATAAGCTCGAAACTGCAGTCCTATTCTGGAATGACTGAGCTGGCGGTGTATTTCATGTATCTAGTGTTTTGCTTTATTGCCAGTATAGCTTAAAGATGAAGGTCTTGCTTGCCTCATTGCGCTTCGAACCTCCTGATATACAAAAGTCAAAATTGGTTGACGTTTAATTCTCCCACAACTTTCTGGTTGTGTGTTGAGTTTTTTTACACTGATGAAGAGGCTCCATTGTATCCTTAAAATAGCTATATAATGTATTTTCGTGTTAATTTGTGCTTTATCTACGTTGGTTTTTCAATTTAATCACAAAAGTCATCTTTCAAATGACTGACCTGATTGTAACAGTCAAAAAACAATGGAAGCAAAACAGTTATGTCAAAAAACACATGTCCTTCAGATTCCTCTCTCTAGTATTTATTTTTCGTCATTAAAAAGTGTAGTCGATATTCACAAAACAATTCCTCTCCACTCATGCTATTACTTATAAGTGTATTATTTTCTTTTTTGTTTTCTATAACCGAGCTACATAATATTGAACTTAAGACCAATGATAAATATATCTCATTAAATCCTGTCTCGATTTCTTGAGAAACTGAATTGATCATTTTATTCAAAATATTGATTTAATATTTTGGCTAAAACATCATGAGGGTTTTGTCACCTCTTCTACATTGGCATACAGTAAAAACTGCTGTGGAAAGTTCTGTCGCAAAGTTCCACACTTGGTTCAAATATGAATTAGTGCGAAAATTATTAAGAGTTTCACTTGTCAATCCAAGAATTAAGAATAGCGGATTGAAATTTTTATGATAGTGTGTAGCATTGTTCAAAAAAAAAAAAAAAAAAAAAAAAAAAAAACGCTCCGCAGTATAAATAAAGTAAACAAAAATTGAAACAAAGTCATACATATCAAAATGATATGTATGACTTTGTTCAGATATTCTATCAATGAAAAGGTCGATTTCCAGTAATTCTTCCAGGGGGCTTTTATTGGTTCAACTTTTGAATAACATCTTGTGCCACTCAGAGATTGTCAAGTAAAGAGCCTCAAGATATATTTGTTGATATGAAAGTTTTTTTTTTTTTTTTTTTTGATGTGGGATGTTTTTCAAAAATAGCATATCTTTACAAAAAGTTTCCGTGAAAGCATATAATGCATCGACGCAATCGACGTCGCAAAAACGTGTTTCCAGTACAAGGCATCAATGAACACTTACTAGCTAAACATTAAATTATAATATGAATATAAAAATTTATGTAAAATGACATGGAGTTTACGCCTAAAAAAATACGCAGTCTCAACACTGCACGGGCATCCCATACAATATGCACCATCATAACATAAAGGACAAAATCATGAAATATTTAACCCACATGAAGAGATTACTTCTTTAATAGTTAAGGCAAACAATTATTCTCCATCAGTCTCTCACATCATTATTAATTAAATAATTTTCCCTAAAACATTCGAAACACCATCACAAAAATCGTGGGCCACGGTTTCCGTGGGGGTTGTCACAGCCGTTTGAACTTTGAAAAGTGGAGGGGCTCCTTCTCTTTTGAAAGTGAGGAGGCGGTTGCCCTTCTAGCCCCCCCCTCCCCCTCGAGCTGCCCCAGGCACTGAGTATGCCTTTGAAATATTTAGAGAGGTTAGGGCTAGCATAGATTTTCATAAAATAGAATCTTAGCATAATCAATTTATAACTACAAAACGTTGCAATACATACATATAAGTAGAATATTCAATTCGAATTAAAAAAAAATTGTTTGAAAATCCCAAGAAAGGAAACATTTTTGAAAGGGAAAAATATCAACTCATATGAGTATGAAAAGCTCCACATTCGTAAGGAAAAATCCCAGGTGTGTGGGTAATGATTCATACATTTCGCCACCATAAAGAGAAAAAAAACTGCATAAAAACTAAGTCTGGATTACCCTTGTATTTACACTCACTCGAAGAGGTATATTGAAGCAGCGTGTTTGCTTTTTTATGGGCGTAACGTTCAACCAATGTTCATGACTGAGCAATGTTTATGAAGAAAAAAGACAGAACAGAAAATTATTTCAAGCTCATGTTTTTTCACTAAACGCTGTGGACGGTTCGTTTACTTTTGAACTTTTACAACACTGCACTTTTATATAAAAAGGTAGGTTTCACTTGTGGGGCGAAGTGAAATGGTGAAATATTTACTCCTCTTTAAGTGTCACTTACCTAGTAATATTTTAACTACTAGAAAATCGCCCATCAAGGTATGATGGGTTAGAATGCTTCCACATTTGAATGAAGCAATTGCCTGTTTGGTGATATTTTTGTAGTTGACATTTCAACCCTAACTCCAGTGAATGAACCCTAAACTCCAGTAGATAGAGCTCATGGTTGACCACTTTTTCATTTCTTTTTCGTGTGTATTTCTGTCAAGCAGAAAAAGAAGATGTGTAGATTGCATATATTTTTTAATGCTTAAACTCTTTATATGTTCCAAGAAAGACAGAGCTATTAAGAAACCCTATTTTTATTCATTAAAAAAATCAATTTATTCATTTTTTCCCATTTTTCCCGAGAAAAAAAGGTAAAAAACCGGTTTTTTTTCCACCACTACAAAATTTCCAGAAATTTTACATCTCTAATCACGGCAAAAAGGGAAAGCTAAAAAAATCTAAATCTAATCTATTTTGCATTTCACTTTCATAACTTAGCGCAAGACAGACTAATTAGTTCCAAGGAAAAAGCCCAGGTCCTGGGCTTTCCTGTTTTGTCTTCAAAAAACATTGTTTTGTCCACAAATTTCTCCAAGCTGCAAGCTTGATTCTTTTCTTTCTTTTGTCGACAAGCCTTGAATGTAATCTTCATTTATATACAGTGAAACCTATGTATAACAATTACTGTCCTGTCTGTAACAAATTAAAGCTATCCATTAGTTTAGAGTTCATCCACTGGAGTTGTATTAAAATTTCAACTATCAAAGTACCACCAAGCAGGCAATGGCTTCATTCAAATGTCGCAGTAATTTTCACCCGTTATACATTGACGGGCAATTTTCTAGTTCTTAAATAATAATAATAAATTAAAAAAAAAAAACACTTAATGGGGTCTTTTCCAAAATTTTAAAAGTATTTTTTTTTTCTGAAAGAGCATGCTTAAAAACATAGGATCTGACCATTTTTAAAATAATTTGTTTAAGTTTAATATTTTAAAAAAATTACTTAAACTGATGCGCTTTCGTATTTTACGCTTCCGCCGATGACATCACAAATGATGAAATGCCATTCAGTGTTTCTATTCACAGAACGAAATATTTAATTTGCATCTTTACTCACGTGTATTGGCAACGATATAGTTGATAGCAAGCGTAGAGCGCAATTTTAATTCGCTTCTTGATTATCATAACGTGGAAACGTAGTAGAAAGATGCGGTAAAGTGCATCATTTGTGACGTCATAAGGACCACGCCTTGTTTGAAGAATCGGACATTTAAAAAAGATAATTAAAAAATAACTGTTGGGAAAATTAAAGTATTTTCTGGGTCCATGTTATTTTTTTTGCTCATTCTATCTATTTCAGTGACTAAAAGTACTACTTTTGACTGAAGGAAACCTCATTCTGTAAAAGTGCTTTCCGTGCTAGCATAGTATGATAGCAAGAAAAACAACTTCCTTCGCAACACATTTGGTTGAACAATTTATATTTATACTAGCCGCCTGCGGCGACCAGCTGGTTCGCCTTCTTACGCCAGTCGCTTTTCTGTGCAAGCAGCCACCTACGGCGGCTGTTTGGCTAACTTGTCATTTACCTTTTTACTTCAAGTTTGGCGCCTTCAGCGGCTGTTTAAACAAATTTGGCTGAAGTATTAGTCAATCCATCTCTATCTTTTTTTGTACCATTCACAATTTTACGCCATCTACCTTTACGATCTATCTCTAAATTTTCTTATGCATCTCTATTTATTTTAACCTCCCCGTCTATTTCCTAATAAAAACGAAGATCACTCAAAAAACCACTTTTTTTTATTTAAGTAGAGCAAAAAAAAAAAAAAGCTCAAATTCCCCGTAGTGTGCAATAAGTGGCGTTTGACAAGAAAAAAAAATCTCGCTGTTTTTTTTTTTTTTTTGAATTAAATGAGCACAACTATGAAATGTAACGTAATATCGAAACAGCAAAACGTCCAGCTTGGGGGGGGAGGGGGAGGGGAGATGGAAAATGAAATAAATGCATTCCCTAAATTAAACAAAAAAAAAAAAAAAGAAAGAAAGAAAGAAAGAAAGCAAGCGCTGCTGGAAAAACACGTGGTCATCACGTCATAAAATGTAGAAGTAAGCTATATAGTAAAAAAAAAAAGATTAACATTGTTTGCGATTAAGATTCCGTCGTAAATATCGAATCGAAATCCAAGTAGTGACGTCAGAGGCATAGAAGATTGAAGAATGCTTTTTTCGACCGATACGTAGAAAGATATAATGTGTTTAGCATTAAAAAAATTGTAAAAAAAAAACTATTGCGTATTTTTAAGAACTTTTTTCATCTGAAGAGGGCGCAATGTTCTTACTATTACCAACTTAAATTTTAGAAATGAGGTTTTGATACTTCTCGCAGGATGATATTAGAAAAATGTAAAACCCAAGAAAAAATGCAAATTGAAGGTTTTTTCAAAAATTCATAAAAAATACAAAAATTGCTCTATCTTCAAAATTTTTTCATTCATCATGTTTGAAATTAAATTTTCTACACTATAATACAAAAAATATTCGTGTGGTGCAATTGGTTCGGGGTCTGTGAGGTAAAAAGTGCAAAAAACCACATAAAACATTAAATAACTTTTTTTCTAATTAAAATATCAAAAATCGAAGCCCGAGGTGCACATCTTCGGCAAAAACAGCACCTGTATACCAAATTTCATCTTTCTAGGCCTTACCGTTTTTCCGGGAAGCGCGCCACACACACACACACACAAACATCTTATTTTATTATATGTATAGAAGATAAATTTGTTTTAATTGCTTTTTTTTATATTGTTGCCCGGTAATTGGATTCTTTCTGTAGTGTGCAATGCTTTTAATGAATAAATAATAATAAATAATGAACGAAATTATTCAAGTTGAGTACAGAATGTACTCATACAAATTGCAAAATGGTGCTTTATGGTTTGTGTGATTCCCGCTCAGTATCAAATCGACGGACGCCAAGATGATTTCTGAGTTAACGCGACTCAAGAGGCCTGCAAAATCTGGCAAATCTGCGATGGGAAGGTAAAGCGCAGTATCTGCAAAAATGAGCGTCTGATATATTTGAAGATATGTGTTTTGGAGTCCATACGGATGATTGGGGAAATTTTGGAATTTGACGCTTTTTTCGTGCTTCATTTTCAGAGGAAACCGGACAAGAAAGCTTGTACAATAAAGACAAAATTGAAGACGATAGATGACAAAAATTGCAAAAAAAATGAAAAGGAAAAATTTGCGCTTTACTTTCAGAGTAACAGTTAAAACAGAAAGTTTTTTTGCTTGTCTACGCAAGATCTAAGGGGGAGCAAGCCCTGGGTTTTTGCCCTGGCTTCGACGACAAGTGTCTCGGCTGTGGCGTGTTCTTGCGGTAACAGCTTCTGTGGGACGACAAAATCATCCCATTTCTGTGTGTATATATGTGTGTGTGTGTGTGTGTGTGTGCGTGCGTGCGTGTGTGTGCGTGCGCGTGTGTGTGTGTGTGCGTGCGTGTGTGTGTGTGCGTGTGTATGTGTATGTGTGTGTGTACGTGCGTGTGTATGTGTGTGTGTGCGCGCGCGTGTGTGTGTGTGTGTTTTTTTGAGCAATTTAGAATTGCTAATTGTTTTCATTTGACCGTCCTTGATGTTCCGGTTCCTTTTTCAGAATGGATCAGGGGCCTCTGCAGGCACAACTGTCCCCCAGAATCCGCTTCTCCTGGTCGGTGGCGTACACACACGCACGCTCATACACATACACACTCACACACACACGCACGCCTTTACACACATACACGCCAACGTGCTTCACACAGGTATACGCACACACACAAGCCTACATATACACGCGTAACCGCCCAAGAGGAGGGGCTGGCTTGGGGGACAGGAGCCGTTTCTAGAAACAATAACTCCAATGAGTAGGGTCCTGTCGCAGCTCGTGATTGTAAAAGTCATAATTTGGATTCAAAGTTTCAGAATTCAAATTAATTTTACTTATAGATGACATTTTCTTTTTTTTTCGTGTTTTTTATTTATTTATTTATTTATTTTACTATTTATTTTTATTTTTTGAAAATAGATACAAGCTCTTGAAGGAAGAGGGGCATAAGAGGAAGTTTAAGTTTTTGCCCCGGTTCGGAAAAATCTAGATCCGATTCGGATGCTTGCTATTGTATTCCCCATATATTCGGGGTGTAGCTACAAATAGGTTCAGTTGCAGTAAACTAAATTCACTTGTTTAATTTAACGAAGCATTTGTTTAAAAATGTATAGTTTGTTTAGTAACTATGTACTTTAATAACTAAAAGCATGATTTGAAAACAAACTAACATTTATCGAAAAGCTTTGATTTGAAAATAGACTTTTTTTTCACACCTTGAACGACATAAATTAGATACTGTAAAAACAATCGTGGTGGCCAGCTTTAGAACATTATGGATATTTATTTATTTCTCTATATAGAATGTGCTAAACAGAACTTATTGACTAACCAAGATGGGCACAAATAGCAGAGGTTAACCGAAAGAAAGAAAGAATATTTCAATTAAAACTGCTCTGCGTTGCATAAGTTTTAAGAGTGCATTCAAACTGAATGTTTTGTTTGTAATTAAATATTACGGAGAGAAAGAGAGAACACAATGATTGCAACATCCAAAGTTGTTCAAACCACTTGTTAACTTCAGGTTCTGATGGCTGGAATAGAGAGAGAGACAGAGGCGATTTTATTCTACCCGCACGGCTTCGCCCGTAATAGAAAAATTAAAAGGTCTTTTGGTTCGCCTGTATATTTACAAATGTATGGTGAATTTTCTCGCCAATTGGCTTGTATCCATGTTACGGTTCCACGTTATGATAATTTCGTAAATTACTCGTTCATTTTATAATAGTTTTGTTCTTAAAATTGGAATAGAAAAAGAACCACATCGAATTTTCGAAAAATCGCTTCGAAGTGCACACCACCATGCTACAAACTAACTTTGCCAAATTTCATGAAAATGGGCCGAACGATCTAGGCGCTATGCGCGTCATAGACATCCTACAGACATCCTCCGGACAGAGAGACTTTCAGCATTATTATTAGTAAAGAATAGTAAAGAATGAAAAGGAAAATTATTATATAGGGGAAAAGGGGGCATATGTGAACAATTTTTTCAATTCTTTATTTTTTAAAAGATATTATCAATTTCTCAACGCAAAAGTGCCCTATGACTTAATAAACTTTTTCTTTTTGTCATGGATTTTTTTTTGGAGTTTTTTAAAAAATATTTCTATACTTTATGATATTTTAAAGAAACGTCTTCAGTTGTTCACATGCGCCCCTATAGAGGGGCACATGTAAACAGGCTTGGGGCACATATGAACACGGGTAAAAAATGCAGGAGAAACATAACATTTTAAAGGAAAATTCTTCAATATGAAACATATACTTAAATAACAAATATGTTGAAGAGTTTGTAACCTATACTGCGTAAGTTTCAATTATACAGTAATTGCTCCACTTAGAAAAAAAAAAAAAAATTCGAATATATAACTGCTCACTGTCGAATTCTAAAGCCTCGTAGCCTGATCACTGAATAGACTAGAAACAAACTAATATGACTACATAATACAAAAAAACTTATTATTATGTAAGGGTTATTCTATACATATTTTGCTTTTAACCTTCATACATTGTTTGATAATATATTTTAAAATGATTTTGAACTTAATTTTTTAATTAAATGAAAATATTTTGTGTCTTTTTATTTCCTGTAAGTATAACACTAAATTATTGACTTAATTAAAAATTAAATTAATTAATTAATTTAGCAACAAAAAATTTTAAAAATAAAAATAATAAACATAAATAATAAATACTTAATAATATTAATAACAATTAACAATTATTTTGCAAACTAATTATAGGCGAATAATAATTATAAATATTTACACATTTAACAATTACAATATCCTGCACTTATAATAATATTACAGAGAGCGGTTATGAGAACTGTTCACTTGTGCCCCTAGATGTTTTGTTCACAAGTGCGCCATCGTCTACGTTAGACGTAACCTCGCAAAAATAAAGAATTTTTAATTTAATAAAAAATTTATACATTGTCAGAAATTTACTTGAATGTTCATACAATGGTTCGTAATATTTAGGTTTAGCATTGCAGTTAGTTTTGAAAATGTTTTCACGTGAAGAAAAGTGAAAAAAAAATTTGAACACCTGCTAAAACAAAGAATTTTCCAGCACAGACACATAAAATGGTTCATTGCTCTAAATATTTGTACAAGACCTGGTACTGTCCTTATTTGAGAATTTTTCCAGATTTTTTGCTTGAAGCGATCTTAGTAAAACGCATCATGTTCACATGTGCCCCTTGTTCACATGAGCCCCTTTTCCCCTACTAAATTCAATTAATCAAGCCGTGTAATTTGTGCATGACACTTTCACGTGGGTACAAAAGATATTGTTACAAATTCTGTAAGTAGTAATTATTTTTGTGATTAATTTGTCTAAATTTAGCGTTTATTAAATTATCTTACATCTAAAATTATTGTAGTAACGTAACCTGTAAATAGTTTCTTGTAATGAATATACAGCCCCCGTACATTCGGCTGAAGTATACGGGCCCCTCATTTCTGAATGATAAAATTTGTGAATGGAAAGAAATAAGATAACGGTCTACGATTTTCGAGAAGCATTTCGAATATTGTGGAAACTTTTCGATGTTTATAAATAGCGTTCCGCATGATAAAAAGTCAGTCTCGAGTTAGTTTTTGCTTGTGAATCGTTGTAGAGGTACGCTGGAGGACATGTATTGCTCTGTCTTGTGAAGCCTTTCGAACTGTATTTTTGCGTATTTCGATGTAAATACGTGTGTAACCGTTGAGTTTACGGTGTTGATTGATATTTGCTTAATTGCTGATGATTAATTTAGCAGTTGTTAACGATCTTTGCTGTACATAGTGTAAATAAACCTCCTGTGTTTTTCTCAAGAACTGTGTCGTCCTTTCAAGAAAGTTGGAAGTCGCACCGGATCCGTTACAATATATTATTAAACAGCAAACATCAAGTTTAAAGACAATATTTACATTATACACTATCCAGTGGCGCCGCGACGAGGGAAGAAGGCGGAAGGGGCGGTCCGCTCGGTTGATACCCGTATAGGGGGTGACACCCACAATGGTATTGCAAGTTTTTAAAAAATATAAAGACTGTAATTCACAGAAAATTTCCCCCAATATATTTGAAACATGGGTCGCGGCATAGCTCGCGGGCTGATGGGCCGGCGGGCCAGTCCGTCCCTGTCTAGTTAGATATAAAATTTTAAACTTAAGCAGTTTTAAATCATTGCTTCTAATTTTGAGAATCACGAGGCAGGCAACCGGACGATCTGTAATTACCAATTACTTTGAGCGAACACGATTTTCTTTTTCCAATGCTAATTAATGAATTTATGGTTTTCTGATGATAATGAAGAATACAGCGATGAGGGAAAAAAAGATACAGTAAAACTAAATTACTACCGGAAGTCATTTTGTAGAGTTGGCGATAATAAATCACCCCCAGTTCCTCATTTCAAGATGACGAAAAGATAATAGTCGTTGTTGTAGAATATCAATTCAGAAAAAGAAAATTAAGACTCAAGACACACTTACATACGACGTAGATCTCAATGAAGTTATTCGAATTTTGTGTAGTATAAAACGATTTTTACTTAATCGAAATGGATAAACAAAACTCATAAAGCGTTTAAATCACTAAATAAATATACAATAACTGAAAATTGACATCGATGACGAAACATCAGAGTCATTTCCAAGTAAAAGTAATTTTAATTTAAAAAAGAATACAATTTTATTGCTTCAATTCCCTTTTTTTATTACTAATATAATTATCCATGTCTGTTTTTATGAAAAAAAAAAAAGAAGAAGAAGAGACATTTGCCGTAAAGACTCACGATAGAAGTGAAACTTTTGTAGGACAGAGAAACATTTTAATTATTCATCAATTACTTTTGTCAAATCATACTGTGCTTATCATTCCTTTATTCACTAACTATTTTTTATTGTTTGCACCACTGTGTACTGAGTAGAGTACTGCTTCAATTTTGTGTAGTACCCATAACGCATGCAGAAAGTTTACGATTAAGCTTTCGTCGCTGTCGCAATGGATGTCATTTCAGTCTCTATTTCGCTTGTTTGCGAGGTAAAAATAAGACTTTAGACAACTAAATCTTGGAAAAAAAATCTTTTAAAACTTATTTTCAAGCTACTCAAGTATCATATGATATTCTAGCTCATGATGTTTTTCTCATTCTTCATTATTTTTCATACACTTTAGCAATTTTAACATGATAGGAAGGATGCTTTCCAGAACTTCAATGCGGGGAAATACTCGAACAAGGGCTTAGCCAGGAAGTGATTGCAGGGCTAGAAGAGAACCTCTGACTCCCACGCTCTTTCCAAGCGTCACACCAACGGTAATTTAAAATTACCATTTTAGAACTTCAATTTCGAAAAACTTCCGGAGCCACTTAACAGCTTTTTCTACACGCACCTGACCGAAAATATCAGAAAATATTTTTTAGGGGGAAAGAAGGATTATAATTACAAACCATTTCCGTGGTCCGTACATTGGGGCGGGGGGGGGGGGAGCAACTAAAAACCACTATCTTGTTGCGCCGTTGCGCCTATGGTTGCCCCTCCCTAACAAGAATCCTGGCTACTCCCATGAACCTGAAATTATCACATTTCAAAATGGGAGCCCACTCAAGACTCAAAGCTTGAGGTTTCCTCCTCGATTTTGGGGGTTTCAATAGAAATCTTGGGTTTTTAGGATTTTTGTTTAAAAATCTTGGAGTTTTCGGGCTTTATTGATGAGAAAGATACAATATTAAGCATTTAGACGACAAAACATGGTTTTCTGAAAATATATTTTTTTGACTAAGTCATCGAGAATGGATGTTTGTTTCATGTGCATTCTGGCACTACAAAAAAAAAAAAAAAAAGAAGCTGATGTTAGGTAGAAATAAAATAAAATACCAGTTAAAAAAATAAAAAAAACTTCCTGCTCGCTCTATCCCTGTATGTAATTTTTCTCTTTATGTTGTAAATCTTCCCTACCCATCTATCTTGTACTATCTACATAACTGCAGGAAGATAAAAAAAAAATTATGAAAAGTTTTTTTTTTCTTTTATCAGAAACTTTTTACACCACTTTTTCAGAAACTGTTCCAAAGAAATAATTATTGAGAGATCAATTTTATTGCAGTACAGCCTCGTTTATCCAGACTAACTGGGACGAAAATCAATCCGGATAATCGAAAATCCGGGTAGTTTGGATAACAAACGAAACAAAACCTTGAATTTGAAAAGTTACTGTTACAAAAAAAAAAAAAAAACATATTTTGTAACAACAGAACTGTTTACATGGCATTAAAAAATATAAAAATAACTTTAGCATCATTCCTTAACAAAGCATTGGTCCACCATTGTCGTATGGAGCTTTCTCCGATATTCAAACACGTGTGACATAGGTGCGCTCCGAAGTTAAATTTTTGGGAGGGCAGAAACTCTCAATTTTGCTGAATGGAACTCCAAATTTTGCCAAATCGTCAGACGAAATTTGACGAATGATGATAATTCTACCGAAAGGAACTCTAAAATTTGCCGAATGATGAAAATTTCAACGAATCGTCAGACAAAATCAGCCGAATGATGATAATTTTGCCGAAGGGAACTCTAAAATTTCTCTAATGATTGTAATTTTGCCGAAGGGAGCTCTAAAATTTCCTGAATGATGATAATTTTGCCGAATGATTATAATTTTGCTGAATCGCCAGACAAAATTTGCCGAATAAAGGAATTTTTGAGAGGTCACAGTTAAATCCCGTGACCTCCCATCGAAGGGCCCCTGGTGTGTCATTTGAATGAGGCACGGTCAGGTAAACGTTTTAGCTTTGATAGATCAAACTAAAAACCAAATGTTACGTGGACAAGAAGTTAGTTCTTGCTATTATAATTTAAAATTAACTATGTCAATATAATTTTTTTAACTCTACAAATTTGATCCGGATAATCCGGGGATCCGGGTGAAAGAGATCCTACCGGATTTGTTTTTCCAATTTTCTTTTTTGGGCCAGCACGAATTGCTCATTTAGCTTACTTAACTTTGGTTGCCGTTGCTCTGATTTTTCAGATTACCATGACGACGAGAATAAGTCTAGCTCGTTTTTTAAATATTTATTGAGAGAACAAATTTTCGTCACCATGGTTACAAATCGTTTGCGTTCATGCAAGGCTTAACTAAAGCAGATTTTACTTTTAAAAGGGGGAGGAGTAAAAATTACGTTTTTTTTTTTTTCAGGAAAAACGTCAGCATAGATGAACATAAAAATCAAAATTTCATCTAAATACAAAATTTTCATATCAGAAAGAATGATAACAAACAAAAGTACTACAAAGGTATATACTGTATATTTAATCTTTATGATGACTATACGGGTGCAAATTTGATCAAATAACCAGATTTTTAATACCGCATTCTGATCACCATTTCTTTTTCGTGGATATGTTTCGTATTACCTAATCTAGAAAATCACCAGTTCTAATGTGACGGCCGCGAATTTCTCCTCCACTTCCATTCCAATCATTTCTTCTCCACTTCCATTCCAATCCATTTGTAGAAACAAGAAATTTAACAAGTAGGGTCCTATCACAATCCATAGCGAAAAACATAGTTAGAAATTCAAAACGTCAAAATTAAATGATTTTTTTCTTTTTTCATTTTTAGCCTACTTTCCTAGTAAAAGTCAGAGAAAGACGAAAAAAGCATGAAAAAAGGCTTAATGTATCTTGAAAATATTAAAAAAAAAAAAAAAAAAAGTCAAAAATTAAAAAAAAAAAAAAAAATTAAATAAATATCAAAAAATTAAAAATTGGAAAGTAGGGTATTGAGATGGGGAAAAATGTCTGTCTGACTGTCGGTCTGTCTGTCTGTCCCCCCCCCCCCTAATAACTTTTGAGTGATTTGTTCGATTAAACAATTTTTTTTTGTTCGAAAGATCTCAGTGAGGAGACCTCATTCCTATATTTCATTTTTTGATTTGAACAATTTTTTGTTCAATTTTGAACAGTTCAAAAAAAACCTAACATTAGCGCCTACGGGGTAATTCAAGGCAATTCCGAACTGTGAGGCGAATTTGCTTCAAACTTCGTAGGAAAAAGCTTTCGATGAAAAACTTGTATATAAAATATCTTTTTGATTTGAACAATTTTCCGTTCAATTTTGCTGCTTTGTTTTGTTTAACAGGTGCTGCTATTTTATTTGTTCGCTTATGTATTTATTTTTTTTTTTTTTTTTACGCATCTAATTTTTTAGATGAGTAAGGAATATTTTATTCCTAGAAATCAGCTTAAAATATTAAAAAAATATGTTTGAAACAATTTGCGATTTTAGCTATTTTTGAGAATATTGATCAGGTACTAGAAAGCTAGTATGGGTATACAGGAAAGTAGGCTCGTTTAGTTCTAGACGAACTTCTTGTTTACTTTATCGTTTGAAGAGTGAAAACAAATCAACTACAACGGAAGTAATTGCAGAAACAAGTGAATAAATGCTGATAATACGTAATTGGTCACATGATCTTTTGTTTTTTCCCATCTTGAGAATTTTTTGAACTCAATCTTGGATTTTGAGAAAAATGCCATTGACAGCCCTATGTCCAAAGCTGAAAAAATCCAGAGAAATAAGAAATACTCGAGCGCAATTTCTTTTGACCGAAGACAGCAAAAACGAAAGTCAACAAAGAGACAAAGAACTGCAGGCATTAATTAAAAAGGTCATGTTTTGGAAGGAGAGAAAGCAGTTACTGTTGTTTGACCGGTTATTATTTTTTTTTATTGCCCAAATTAATACAATTGACCTTGAAACTATGACGCCCTCTACCTAAACAGTGCAAGTACGTTTGCTAATAAGTGGAACAATGACAAGGAAGTAAAGTGGCCGAAATCTCTTTTGGCGGGATTGACGTAAATATTATGAAATATCTACCACTGATAAGGAGCATTATCAAATAGGCGGTTGATATAAATTGCATAACAGTTAGCTTATTTATGACTTTATTTCTAAACGTAATGTACCTTTAAACTTTTTCGCTTTTGTTTCTAGTGTAAAAAAATGTAGGAATAAAGTTTTGTTCAATTTGAAATTCGAAATAAATTTCAATATTTTATAAAGAATGCCTCCCAACATTAAAAGAACGAAAGAAGTTTTTGGGGGGAGGGGCTACCTGAGGGGGGATCCCTGGCGCAGACTGCGCTATTCAAATTTTTAGGGACGGGAGAGCAATTTTACAGGGATTTCGGTTTTTTTTTTGGGGGGGGGGGGATTCTTGTTCTGAGAAGGGAGGGATACTCTGCAGCATTTAAAGGGGTGTGCCATTGAACTTGAAGGGGGGGGGGATGGGTACCTTGAATCCCCTGGTTCCCCAACGGAGCAACGTTTGCAGCAAAAACATAGTTTTTTAGTTGTAAAATTAAAAACAATACGTAAAATATGACCATTTAATTTTTTTAACCGACTTTAAAAAGGAGGCGGTTGTCAGTTCATACCGTATGTATGTTTTTTTTTTTTTGTCCACTCACAGCGTCTCACCTAGTGAACCGATTTGATGATTTTTTTTTTAATGGATAGGGGATGGCTCAACTTAGGTCCCATTACTTTGTTTGACCATATTTGTCCTTTAGAAAAAAAGTTATGGGCAAAAAACAATAAATTTCATGCAATTTCCATAGTAAATGATTAAATCTAAAACCCATTGTTATGAAAGTTTGGTACCATATACGACAGTAACATTAATACTAATTGTAATGATAATTTTGAATGAAGGCTTCTCTGAAGCAAGCATCAAGTTTCTTCAGGAGGGATATTTCGATCATGGCCCCACTGAATACTTAACGGCCGTGGCAATCGCTGAAACTCATGGCAACAAAGAGGGCGCCACTGGCTACCCCTGTTTTTGTTTCCACTTGGCGTGATTGTGAGCGTTGGCGCTTTGGCATCTGTGAATACGTGATTTCTCGACTTATTATCGGGCGTACGTCATTTGACGAAAATTTTAATTTCAAAAGAAGGAATGAAAAGAAAAAGTGCTGAATAAACATTGTATTACAAAGGTGAAGAGCATTTCTTATTGTTATTTTAATATCATATCAAAAATTACGTGTAATAAAAAATTTTAACTAAACACAGAAAACATATGATTTTTTTTTAAATATTAATGCGTAATTCTTAATATATTTTTTCAAACTTTTTTTTTTTTTTTTTTTGAAAGCTTTGCAAATAATTTTCAAATTTTTTATTGAAAATCCCCTGGGGTTTCCTTTTTGGATACAACAGTTCTAAGATTGATGATATATGGCAGGCAGCCCTCATTTCTAATTTTACATGCTCATTTACATGCGAATTTTTTCTGCTCAATAAATTACATCGAAAAAAAAAAAAAACACGCTCCGCAATCTAAATACATTCATTTTTCAAAACTTGAGAGGGTCATTCATTGCCCCTTTTGACCCTGATGGGGATTAGAGGGGGGGGTATAGGAATTTACTTTAACAATTGCCATTCTTTTCGCTCGTAATGTAGTGTATATTTTACAACGAATAGAATCTAATTAAAAACGTACGAACAGGCCCGACATTTAAAAATTCGCGGGGGGGGGGGGGGGGGGCAAAGGTTTTGTGTAGGGAAAAAACAACAAAATACGAGCAAAATGAATAATTTTAGTATGTTTGTAAAATTTAGGGGTGTCATAATTGCCTCCTCCCCACCGTGATATCCCCACTTGACAGGCCTGGTTAGGAATATTCTTTTTCAAACGAAGAAGAACAATAGAAAAGTTAAAAATATAATGGCAATTTAAGAAAATGAACCATTAATATAATTTTAAAAACATTTAAAATCAGAGTGTGACTAATACATGGTTCTACGACGGGTCCGTGGTTCTCGCACCAATATTGTACGGACACCACAATAATGTCATTTATCTATTTCCCCTTCCATTTTTAGCACATCTTATGTTATAATAACTTTAGTGTAGATTTTAGTAGTATATTAGTACACAATACGCATAGAGATGCACAAACGCTTAGTGCACAAGAGCTATTTCGAAAAAGTGCAGATTTTTTTCTTACAAAAGGAAATTCATAGCATAATCAAAAAATAAATAAAAATAACATGGAGCTAGAAAAAACTTTCATTTTCCCGAAGCTTAGTTTTTAATTAATTTTTTTAAATGTCAGGTTTTGAAAATAAGGCGTGGTCTTTATGACGTCACAAATGATGTACTTTGGCGCATCTGTCTACCGCGTTTCTACGTTATGATGATCAAGAAGCGAATTACATATTGCACTCTACGCTTACTATCAATCATATAGTTGCCAACACTTGTGAGTAAAGAAACTGATTGATTCATCATTTGTGATGTCATCGGCAGAAGCGTAAACAATGAAAGCGCACCGATTAATGCATTTTTTTTTAAATATTAAACTTAGTCAAGTTACTTTAAAAAATGATCAGATCCTATAATTTTAAAAATGTTCTTTCAAAAAAAAAAAAAAAAAAAAAAAACCTTAAAACTTCGGAAACGACCCTGTTGCTTCACACGCTTTGAGCATTAAAAAAATGTATATATATACACCCAATCCTCTTTTTATGCGGTGAATAGGGACCGCATAAAAAAATCGTGTAAAAAAAATGCTTGAAACTTCACCAGTAGCTTTAAAAAGTTTTCGCGACTGAGTTAAAAAATATTTTTTTATGCGGTGGATAGGGATTGCATAAAAAAAGTCTCACGTAGAAAATACCCAAAATATTATATTTAAACGAAATCAAAATAAACCAAGCGATGATAATTTTGCCGACTCCCGAAAAATTTCCCGAATTAAGAAATTTTTGGAAAGTCACAGTGACTTCCCATCGGATGCCCCTGTCGACCCTTGATGATACTACCAAGCACTCGTTTGATAAGGGCAGTTCTCAAAAGGTGGGAACAAAAAAGTTAACTTTGAGCAATTTCAAAAATTTTCGAATTTGACATCAATTTTGATTTTATTCTATAGTATACATACCTAGAACACAATATATGAACATGAAAAGACAGCAGGTATTTGTAAAAATTGTTAATTAGCAAATTAAATCAGCAATCTGTAGGTAACAGATTTTGGACATTGTTTTCCTGTAGGTAACGGATTTTGGACATCATCATAACGTAAGTTTCACCATTTTTGACAATTGTTAATCTGATTTTTAACTTTTCCAATGAAAATTTTATTTACTACTTTTTAAATTTTGCAATTTAATAATAAAGAGGATATTAATGAAATACTTGAATGGCTATACATGCTGCTCCTTACATTTAATAAAGTTTTGGAATGATTTTGAAGAGATTGATGCAAGGTTAAAAAAAAGCTTCAAATTAAAAATAATACAATTGTAAAAAGTGACATCAGTTTTAATAATGAATATTTTTTCTAATGTCATAAGAATTAAAATGATGTCTAAAAAAATTATTGAAGAAAGAAATTCGTATTTCTATTTGGAGATCGTTCAATTATGTTTCCAAAAGAAAGAAGAGAAAAAGAATTCTAAAATAATAAAAGCGGAAAAAAAAAAAAAAAAAATTGCTAGCGCAGTTGATAAAGTCGCCAAAACTGGTACAGCTGACGATAAACTACATTTGTCAGACTGGAATTCCCATCTGGTAACCTTTAGCGTATCGTATACTGTGTTGTCGCCAATGTCGCCAGCGGAAGTTTGCTTGGCGATGTTAGCGCAAAATGGCTTTCGTTCGATCATAGAAAGCCATGTTACTACTGTAATTTATGCATTGATCAATGTGTAACGTATTAATTATGCAAAATACCAATGGATTAAAGAAGATAACATTATAATAACCTTTTTTATTGAGGTTAGAAGACAGTGGATCATTAAAAATTATGAATAAACGGACAGAATTATCGGCATCAAGATCGTAACGTCATTTGGACATCTCACATGTATGTTTAAGAAAAATCATTTTTCTTCTAAGATACTGCATAAAAGCTTATGAAAACACTTTTAAACAATTAAAAATTGATTCTGAGGATCGATAAATACCTTTAAAACGAAAACATCATATACTTAGTTCTCAAATAATAGCATTTTAAAGATCGCAACTTTTGGACATACATCAAATTTCAAAGTTACGTTTTTTTTAAATCGTTTACGAAGTAAATAATCTATCTTTATTTTTGTTATCTGTGTAAAATATTAACAAAAAGTTATTCAGTGTAAGATTCATACCTTTAATTTTTTTTTGAAACGTATGGAAATAATTAAAAAAAAATTTTTTTTAATAGTACATTTGCTCAGTTAACGTTTTGGTATGTCCAAAATTGTGCCTTTTAGCAAAGAAAATATTTTTTAAGGGCATTTGAAGAGCATTTTTTCCATAATTTATGTCAATTCTTGTCTCTATACAGTATTATAGTTTAACTCAAAAATTTTTAAGTTAATTAAAATGAAAGTTATTTGGTGTTGAAGCTTCAAAGTTGAGGTCTGTGTTTGTTCCCACCTTTTGAGAACTGCCCATAAATAATTTTCGCTCGTTTTATAAACAATTTTTATAAACTACACAAAAAAAAGTCCGCACAAAAACAGGTTTGGGTGTACACACACACATCGGAAGGCGCACAGACCGGAGAGCGTTCACTTTAGCTCAGGTTCTATCCCCACCCCCAGGCTCCCACCTTACCTATAGCATCCCAGGTGCTATTACTTCAATATATTTTTCAATTGTTGTAAAGTGTTCACGCAGTAAATAATTTTTATGATAAAGGTCAGATTCGGCCATAAAATATTTATCTTTCTTACGGCGTCGTATTACCTATTCTAAAAAATCAACAGTCATATTATGACGGGTGCAAATTTCTTGGTCATTTCCATTTCATTCCATTTGTAGAAACAAGAAACCCAACGAGTAGGATCCTATCGCAATTCATGATCGTGAATAATTTAATTCGAACTCATCAAGCAGCCAAAATTCAAATTATTATTATTTTTTAAAATTTATTTTTAACATTTAACAAATACATGCAATAGGGAAAGAAACTCCTCAAATATCTACACATGAATTTGTGAAACTAATTTTTTTAAAAAAATGGGGAACAGATTATTTTACAAAATATCAACACTGTTGATATTTTGTAAAATCCTAGCAGGGGAGAGTTCCGTACAAAATTTATTTTGTCTTTGCAAAAGCAAAACAATATGATTTTTTTTACTTGCCATTTCTATGATATTTTTAAACATACATTCGATTTGCGATAGCTCGAATGTAAAAAGAACGACGGAAAACTTCGACTTATCGAAAGTTCGACTTAACGATAGTTTTGGTTTTTGATATTTTAATATTAAAAACTATCGAATACTTTAATTAATATGTACATATAACAGACAAAATTACAGAACTTAAGTTTTTTAGCACAATACGCACAGTTTAATCAAATGTATTGATAGAAAAAAATCAAAAGCATGCTGGAACCGCTTGAATAGAGCTGATTCTACTTCAAGAAATGTGCACATCTTCATTCGTTTCTAATTCGCAACTCCAACGAACTATAGGGGGCACTGAAGTCACTGTCTAATGGCGGACTTAAAAACTAAAACAAACGCACATGGTAACGAAGAAAATGCTAAAAGTGTTGTAATTTTTGTTCGTACGTATGATTTTTTCGCTTTATTCTTTTTAAATTAATTTTCAAAGTCTTGTTGATATTCTGGCCCACGTAGAAAGAAATGAGAATTCAAGAAGCATTACTAAACGTCAAACATTAATGCAAACGACGTAGTTCGTAGTTCTAAGCAGCTATTTCCATGATGTTGAATTCGATATTTATCAATTCTTGATAAAACTAAATAATAATTGTGGCCTGACAAGAACAACAATCAATGCTAGAAAATTCAATATGACATTACAAATTATTATCGAAAGAAGATGATACTTCTTTGCCTTGCTTGGCTAGCGCTTATTTTTTTTCCATTTGTAGCTGAGTTATTTCTCTCGAATCCCCGAATCGGTTCATTTAAAAATTTTCTGTTTCGATTTTTCTAATTTCTGAGTTACGATTTAATTGTGTCATGTTATGCAAATCATCAACAAAATTCTCACGGATATATGGTGGTAGTTTTCTTTTCAGTTGATTGACCATTATTTCTTTTCACTTATCGAATTCTGTAATCTTACTACCATTTTATTCCACTCATGATAAAAATTAAAAATGGTTTAACTAAAAACGCGAAATCTCGCCAAGGCTACTTTGCTCGCACAATACCAAAATTTCCGTGATAGGTACGTAGCGGAGCATTTTTTAATCTGGCGATTAGTTTCAATTTTATTTATTGTCGGGGACTATTTCAAGTTACATATGAAGTATTTATTTGGCGATACCATAAACTATTTTGTCTTTTTCAAAGACTTGTAAGCGAAGCGATAAGCCCTAGAAACAAGATCTAAAAAACCATTAAAATAAAAAATAATCCTCTGAATAATTATGTTTCTCCATTAAGCGTAAAATAATCCATCAAATGATACACAAGCTATAAATGAACATGTAAAATTAAATTAAAAGAAATTGCCTAACCAACTTTAGATCCACCATTTACGCATTAAATAATCAGCTAAATAACTTTACTAATTCGATTCGAATTGGTTTTTACGGTATATTTCTGAGCATCTTGCGAAATATTGATGTTTGTTACATGTTCCATTTATTAATTAAAATAAACAAGCTTTGAAACTTGTCGTTGATTGGTGGATGCAACCGTGGCTTGTGGCGCCTCCTTGCGGTCAGAATGGGCAAATATGAAGTTTTGAAGTTTTTCCATCTAGTGTGGCCATGTTCAAGTGCAGAAATAGTTGCCCCGGTTTAACACAAGAAAGTCAAAAATTGTCAAGGCCTGGTAAGCGCCAGCGCATTCAGTGGGGCCATGTTTCGATAATAATCGGGAATCTGGCGCTGTCGTCTCATTTTTGGCGTAAATAATTTTATTTTGGTAACCTTGCTGATTTATAGAACCCTATGTGAATTATCGAAATCTTCCCTTCTTCAGTGCTATTGCTCCATAGTGGGGGTAAACCTAACCTGGAAGCGAGGTGATGCAGTGATTAGGATCTGCTTAACCTTCACAATGCTACCATTAGGTTTGCCTCAACTACAGTAGTATTTTTTTCGTTATCATCTATGCCAATAATAAATGATGGGAGCTAAGTAAGAAAATACAGAATTGCATCATGAGCAACTTAAATGATGTGAAATGTGAATTAGTTAGGAAAAACGTAATACTTAAATGGTTATAATTAAATTAACTACACATTCAATCCAAAGAATATAAGTTTTTAGTGCCAATCGCTTAAAGTTTAAAGCGTGTTTAGAGTTTTTTTTTTTTTTTAGTATAGAGCATTTTTATGAAAAAAATAAGGTGAAGTTTCGTGATGGTAACTTCTTACTATTTCTGAAATACCTACATTTACACTAAAAAGAATGAAATAAAAAAATTTTGAAAAAAAATAGAACCGACTTCAAATTTGCTCTAAAAAGTGAAAAATAATTTTATTCTTTAAACACCATCGATAATGCTTTTAAACATAATTTTTGAAGTTGGCGCAAAAACGATGGATAAAATCATTCACAGCTATAACTCAACTACAACTATAAATTTAACCAGGCCCAGTTTCTTCACTATCACATAAATTATGCATTAATGACAACATATTTGAATAACGATATAAATGTTTCGTTCGTAACTTTGGATGCTTTTCTGAAAAAAATATGAACGAAGCATGGTTACACTGGATTTTACGTTTTGTTTTTGCGCCAACTTCGAAAATTATGTTTAAAAGCATTATCGATGGTGTTTAAAAAATAAAATTATTTTTCACTTTATGGAGCAATTTTAAAGTCGGTTCTATTTTTTTTTTTTTTCAAAAATTTTTTTTTATAGACATCAGTAAGACGCAAGAAATCACACGTATTTATTTTTATAGAAGCTGCTGAGTTTGATCACAATTCACAACTCAACATTGTTTTATAAAATAGTGGAGAAACATGTACAGCCCTGAATAACTTTAAAAACTGATCTTGTACAGTTGTCTTTATGATCTGAATTGTTAATTCATTAAATTCTTTGGTCAATCGGGCCATCAAAAAATTGAAAAGAATTTGAGTATAACCAGCTAAATTTTGAATACATGCCATTGGCTTGATATCCATAAAAAATCTTTTTGAGAGTCATCATAAAAAAAAGAAAAAAAAAGAAAGGAAAAAAAAAAGAAAACCTCAAAAAATTTTAAAATGATTTTTTTAAAGATTGGTTAAGAGATGTCATACTTCCTGCTACCCCCTCCTTCCCACTTTTTGTCACAAACTGTCCCAATTTCCAAATCCCCCTCCTCTTCTCAAATCGTAACATCGGCTGTGGATGACTCCTAACGAATTACCATAACTATTGAAGGCAGATTTTATAAACAATTTAAAAAACAGAACAATAAATTGAAATTCAACCATTCTACTAACCCTAAGCGTAAAAACGAAAACGTGTTAGTGATGAACGTAAGATAAATAATGGCTCTTAAGGTTACTTCCTCATTCTAAAGTAGAACACTTTAAGCAATAAATTAAAGATATGTACCTTCCATTTTCCATCAGGGATCCCTTATAGCAGTTCAAGAGAGGTCGCTATGACCTCCCAAAATTTCCTTTCTCGGAAAATTTTGTCTGACGATTGTACAAAATTTGGAGTTCTAGTCGGCAAAATGTAGAGTTCCATTCGGTAAAATTATCATCATTTGGCAAAATGTAGAGTTCCATTTGGTAAAATTATTATTATTCTGCAAAATTTGGAGTTTCATTCCGCAAACTAAGAATTTTTGACCTCCCAATAAATTTAAGTTCGGGGCACCCTGTTTTCCATTTGAATTTTTTGAACGCCAAAGATGGAAATTTTAATTTAACGATATTTTTAACAGGTTTTTATAACATAGTATTCTTTTCAGTTCATGAAAAGGAAATGTTGGTAAAGAGAACTGAAACGCTTGGTCTTGAGCTCATGCATTAAATGCACTCAAGCGTAGAACCATTTAGTCAAAATGGTTACTTGTTGGAGAGCGAAATTAGGGATTATTATGTGATTTCCATTTGTCATGCCAAAACGCAGGACACCGGATGGTTCAAGCTTTGTTTGATCTTTTTATTGTACGATTGCGATGAAATTACCCCTGAATAAAACAGGTTTTCCATCTCGATACAATCTGTTTCAAAATATAAAAAGAGATACTACATTTTTGAAATTAAACAATCAAAAAAAGTTTTTTTTTCTTCAAATAACTTTATTTATTTTTTTCTTCTTGATTGAGCTTTACATGATGAAGCAGAACCTCATTAACCCTGCCTCCGTTTATCCGGATAAAATTTGAAGATAAAAAAAATATACAGTGGCTCCCAAAAGTGTTCGTACACTTTGAAATTTTTTAGTAAAACCAAAATAACTGGAAACTGAATTCGAATATGAAGTCCAATATTTTTTTACATCATTCCTATGTCATTCTAAATACAACCCATTGGTTTTTTCAAAATATTGACGGATCTTCTTTTTGAAATGGGTCAGAAAACGAAGAGACAGAGAAATAACACGCCACAAAAGTCATGGTACACTCAAATATTTTCGGATAAATTCACGATTATAATTATCATATGCCGATTTATTAATATTTTTGCATTGTGTTGATCCTCATAAGTCATTTGCCTTTAATTTTTTGTTTATTTATTCCTTAATATTGAGCTTATTACTGTAAAATGGCTGGTATTCGTAAAAAACCGCAAACACCATTCAAAATTTGAATCTTTTTCCCACAGTAGTGGTAAATTGGTTTGAAATGTCTCTAAATTAGTTAATTTATTTGTATGTATAGTAAAGTGCTTGATAAAATGTTTTAAAGAAAGGAATCAGACCGAAAACAAGGTAAGAAAAGGTCAACCTGCAAAGTTGACAAAACGTGATCGGAGATTTAAAGGTAAAAAATTTATGAAAACTACACATTTGAGTGCTGTAAAAGTTTCTACAGAGTTAAATGAAACATTTTACATTTAATTTTCACCTAAAATTGTCCGCCAAGTTCTCTGATCAGCTGGATTAAATGGGACCTCTTCTCGCAGAAATTTTCTTGGTCGCGCGAAAAACAGAAAGCTTACGCTTTTCGTCGCAAAATCAACAATAAATAAGCTAAAAACGTTTTAGAATCACGTCTTACCTGCAGATAAAAATTAATTTAACATTTTTTGTTAAATTGTTGTACAACTGTAAATAGAAGAAAAAATTATGAACTTAGTCTTAAGAACTTATTTGGATCAGTTAATCAGAACGGTGGAGGTGTTCTAGTATGAGGGTGCATATCAGCATCAGGACTTGGTAGTTTGTAATTTTTTGATGAAATAATGAATCATGCTGTTCCTTTAAATATTTTAAAAACCAATTTTGAACTCTTAGCCAAAAATTTGGTTATTGGAAACAACTTTGTTTTTTATCAAAATAACGATAAGAAGTACACGGTTTTCAACGTTTGCGTCTAGTGCCTCGAAAATTGTCCTAAAGTTTAAAAAATACCCCCTCAATCTCCAGATTTTAACTTAATGTGACGTATTTATAGAGATATCCGGAGGCTTGATTACGAAAATGGGGGTTTAAAACGAAAATAGAGCTAGAAACAGTAAGATTCGAAGTGTGGTTGAACACTTACTCAGAAATTACGTAAAAAAAAGAAAGAAAAAGAATGAAATCTATTCCCAGACGTTTAAAAGGGGTTATGAATACTGTATGATATTCTACTATTTAATAACTTAATCAAAAGTTAGATTATTCAATAATATATAGACATTTTATGAAGTGTACGAAGACTTTTGTGAGATAAAATCTTCGGCACTTTTTGGTTTTTGATTTTTAAAAAATTAAATTCTAATATTTTTTAAAAACTTTTTATGTAGTTTTGTTAAAAATTTATCATAGATCGTATAATTAAATACGTATTCCGAAATATTAATTCTAACCAATGGATTGGGGCCTATTTCGTTGAAAGTGGTAGGTGTACGAAGACTTTTGGGAGCCACTGTATATTCATTTGAATAATAATTCTAAATTGGGACAGCAAGAACGGAAGTATAAATGCGCCAAATATTCGCTCTTTACTTCAATTAAATGTACAACTCCTACGTAGGACGTGCAATAAATTATAGAAATATCTAGTTGACAAATAACAACGTGGCACATTTGTAATGTCAGTTTGACATAACTGCTGCTAAACTAAAATGATAAAATTTGTGAGTAATAATCCAATGTAATTTTGTTACAAAGCATCGTTTTTTCTTTATTTCTTTACTAATAATAAAGCTGAAAGTCTCTCTGTCTGGATCTCTCTAGAGCCGCTGTACAGATAAGCCGACGCATCAGCTTAAGTTTGGCCATTTTGGATCGGATTTTTCATTATCGCTCCGCTAGGGTTACCAGAGGAAAGTTTCGGATTTCGCCAAATTTGCCGAAAATGATATTTTATTCAATTAACAATTCACGTGCCGCTAATAATGGCTCACAGTGAACAATCACCAAACGCGATAACTCGATAGAAAAGACAACCACTCAAACACGCGCTCCGATCCAAAATGGCTGATTTTAAGCTGATGCGCCGGCTCTCTCTGTCAGGATCTCTGTGACGCGCATAGCGCCTAGACCGTTCTGTCGATTTTCATGAAGTTTGACACAAAAATTAGTTTGTAGTATGGGGGTGTGTACATCGAAGCGAATTTTTGAAAATTCAATTTTGTTCTTTTTATATCGTTTTACCGAGCAATTATCTCGTGGATGATTAAACCGTGGATGATTAAACTACCAAATTATCATAACGTGGAACCATAACATGGGCAAGCAAATAGCCATACCAAATTGGCGAGAAATTCATCATCCATTCTTTGTAAATATACAGGCGAACCAAATGATCTTTTAATTTTTCTACTACGGGCAAAGCCGTGCGGGTACCACTAGTGCTGTAATAGAAGATAAGTACTTATTTGTGAATGATTTGCATATTACCCATATTATCCGGATTTTCATTTTTCCGGATTACCTTTGGGACCATTTTGTCCGGATAAACGAGGTTGTACGAGGTATCTGAGATAATCCATTATCCTGTTTGAAAAAAAAAAAAAAAACGGTCTAGAAGAAAGACTGGAAAATGTCATTTTGCTAGCGTTTATAGTATTTAGAAACTGCTGTTTTGTTTCCGATGGGGATTTTTAGAGACTGTTGCTTTCACTCTAATGGATTTTATTAGGAACTGTATTTGAATGAGGATTAGCAGGGTCTTTTAACGATATTTTTGGGACTGTTTTCTTTACTCTTATAGCAATTAATGCCATTCGCAATCTGGTGGAGATCGGGACTGTTAAAAGGATACGCTGGCTTTATTTAGTTTAATAACTGTTGATCTTATTCAAATGGGAAATTTTACGGGTAGGCCAGGCCATATAAACTTTCTATCCACTCCTACACGTCTTCCTGAATTACATCATGTAGGTGTTTTTTTTTTTTTTTTTTTTTTTTTTTTTTTTTTTTTTTTTAACCTCACCTGTATTGAACAAAAATGGTCTGAACAAAATAAGTTATTTTTTGTAAGTTTTTTTTGTCAGTGCTTCCAGTATCAAACGCCTACCTGAATTATTCAACAAAATCTATACACAACGCGAGCGAAGCTGCGTTTAAAAGTTACCGGCCGTTTGCAATCTGTTAAGCAAAAAAAACTTAATTACCCTTTTAAATTATTATTTTTTATGAAACATATGAGGCGTCACGTAAGGGACAAGATTATCGTTTTCCGTGAAATGGCCTCGCAAAACACTGAAGTTTTAAACCTTTTAATATTTCTTTTATTTTGTTATGAAATTGTTTATGACTTAATGATTAATTTTCCTTCGAAACATTTTTTTTTTTGTGTGTGTGTGTGTGTGTGTGTGTGTGTGTGTGTGTGTCTTTTTTTTTTTTTCTTTTTGTAAAATTGAGCTATATCATATTTTAACATTAGCATTAAAAAGAAAAAAAAATGATCTATGAAAAGTTGGAATATGGCATCAAACATCGGAACAGATGACTAACGTAGACTCCTCCCGTCTAATTCAAATTTCCATTTCAATTTTCATGACACAACATTTAAAATTTCGATTTATTTGGACTTGTTTAAACTTAGTTTTTGCTTTTTTAAATAAATCAATTCACGCAGTTAAAAAAAAAAGATCGATGGGGAAGTCTTAACTCTGGAAGTGAGGGGTAACCTTCTAACGTTTGGACGTGAGCGAGTAGCTGATTCCCCTTGCCCTCCCCCCTCCAGGGGCGGAACTAGAGGGGGCCATAGGGGCCATGACCCTCCCAAAGTCTTATATGTTTTTTAAAAAGAAGAAAAAAAAAGGGGGATTATTATAAGAAAAAAACAAAATTTAACACACACATATGTTTTACTTTAGAAAAAAATTTAGTGTTTAATTGGGAGAAAAATTATATCCCTCTAATCAAAACACAACTAATTTCATATCTAAAATTCTCTCCATCGTTTGCGTTATTTCTTGATGCCAACTTGAAACAATTCGACATTTTATAAATGCTGGCGTCGTTAGAGTACTTTTTAGCAGGAGAACCATCAAACCTTTCTTTCCCTAAAAGACAGTTAAAAAGTAACTTTCGTTTCAAACTTAAAAAAAAAAAAAAAGGAGAGAGAGAGAGAGGTAACCCGTAACCCCTTTTTCGTCCCTCCATCGTTTATAAATTTAGCAAAAAATAGCGTTTTTAAAACTTTAGAGTTGAAAAATTTCCGGTAGGGAGTCGTCGATATCTTTAAAAATAGTAAAAACTAACTTCATTTTTGCGAAAAATCCGGTGGGAACTCCAACCTTGTTTTCCCCTAAAAACACCAAAAAACCTAAAATATGAGGGGTTTTTTACTAGAAATTTTTCTAGGATCCCCGACCTTCTTTTCCTTGCCACAAAGAATTTAAAGCTTCGTTTTAAACTTGCATTTTGAAATACAGTCGAGCCTCCATATATCGAACTTCCACATATCGAAATTTTCTATATATCGAAATCCCAGCAAATTTCAATGTTCATTACATAGAAAAATTGTTTCTATATATCGAAAAAATCTCTATATATCGAAATTTTTTTCGAGACATTCGTAGGTTTTTTTCCCCTACTTTAGACTGTTTGTCTCATGAAAAATGAAGGTTACGGGAGAAAATCATGTTTACCAACGGTTGCTAAGAAACTCATAAGAAATTTGGGTTTGAGGGGTGTGTAGATAAGTCGTTGTTCCATTCTGGAGTTCTTAAATTCCCTCGAGTTTATTTCAAATTTTAGTTGTAACCACTAACACTGTAAAATTAGTTTCAAGTTATCCTTTTTGTCTGTTGATTATCATTCCTCGTCTTTTTAGCTTCAGTAAAAATAATTCAAGTTAAGTAGATTGATTTTTTACTTTTCTCTCGGATTACATTGTCAAAACGAAAATCCCCCTAATGTTGCGGATCAAGTTAAACTGCCAAGAATGAAGATGTATGAAGGCACAGAAATGTAATTTCTGTTAATTTTTCAATTATTAACTTTCGTTTAATCCGATGCTCGTATAAATTAGAAATTGGGTTTCATGCACGAAAATTTGCTTTAATTTTAATGTTTTAGGAGATTTTTATGAGAAAATTAGATTGTTTCTATATATCGAAATTTCTATATATCGAATTTTTTCCCGGCAATTTGCTACTTCGATATATGGAGGTCCGACTGTATTTTCAACGTATATCTCCCCCACCTCCGTTCTTCCGCTGACGCAACCGAAGACAGCATACCATTAAGGTTTAGAATTATTAAGTTTAGATATCTTTTGCTTCACTGTAAATTGCACATAAAGAATTTTTCAGCACCAACCTTTTTTTTTATTGTAATCTTTAAATTTAAACTTGGTATAAAAACTTGAAAATGGTAAAGGGACTGGTTTTTTCGGTGAGAAAATCAAAGATCTGGCACTGTTAAGAGGTGAAAATTAGGGAAAACATCGCAACCAAGATTGTTATAAAATGTTGAATGACTCCTCCCAAGATCCGCCACTGCCCCCCTCTCGTATAGTCGACAATGAATTTGAGGGCAGTTATATTGAATTTCGCTGTTTACAACAATGCATTAACGCAACAATTAGTTCGGGTTCCATTGGATAAACTGCTAAAAATCACAATAAACATTGGATTACTTTTTTCTGATTAATTTTTTAAAAGTTTGGCTCATTGTTGATAAAATCTTTGTGTATCAACTTACAAGTTTCTAGGTCTTAGCGCTTTCTCGAGAAGCGCGCCACACACAAGTAAACATTTTACTTTATAATAGGTATATAGGGAGAGTGTTGCACCTTGGGACACTGCTAACTTCTAAGAATCTATTTTTAGCAGCCATGATTTTTGTAAACTCTAATAGTAGCCTTCCCCACTATATGGTGCCATAGAAACAATCTGTATCAAAAGAGTTAAATTGATGATTTTATGAGAGAGAGAAAATTTCATGACTCCAAAGTAAATATTTTCTTCATTTTTATTTCATTTTCTGTTTTTGTAGCTGTAAAACTAATCAACTGAATTTTATTTTGTTATAAAAGAGAAGTAGTTTAAATATTTTGGTTATGAGAAAATAATGATTGTGCATCTAGATTGAATACCATTTTGGTTGTTCATAAACCTCGCTGTGATTGTACCTTGGAACAGCCAAACATATTGTGTCTTCGACAAGTTTCAAGGTGCAACATATACATGGTTCTCAATAATTAAGATATGTTTAGGAACATGGAAAAATATTCTAATCTGATGTAGTCTTTTAAACACATTTAATGTTAGATAGTAATTAACTAATTAATTATGTATGATTCATTATTCATTATTCATAACTTAATTCATTATCGTGATTTTTTTTTTTTTTTTTTTGTGCAAAATTGATTCAAGTATATGGCTGTTTCTTGAATCATGAAGAGTTCCCATGGTAAAACAGGATGTGTTCCAAGGTACAAGCTACAATAGGATGTTGTACTTTGGGACAGTTTGTAACTCTTACTTTAAATGGCTGGCAATATTTTATTTTCAAACTGCGAATTTAAAAAAAAATATTGTAGTGAAATATATTGGGGTATTTTAATGTACTTTTAAAATTTGATTTAAATTATTGACGTTGAAAATTAAAATATGAAAAGTATCCCAAAGTACAACACTATCCCCTATAGACATAGTTAACCAAGAAATGAGTTCAGTTTGATGCTTCTTTGTGCTTTGACATAAACCAAAGCGAAAGAACAATATTAATAAGACGCAAAGCAAAAACGTAAACAACACATGTAAGAGCGAACAAGGAAAAAGTTTTGAGGTTTGAATAATGTTGTTAACCATTAAATTAGTACGCGTGTTGCCAGAAACACGTGCGCGTGGAGAAGGGAAAGCCGTTTAACAAGACAATTATGTGGCGTGAATATTAAGCAAAACTTTAAAGAACAAGTTTTTTTTTGAAGAAATATGTCTATTAGAAAAGGATTTATAAAGGATTCGAATTTTCAGTGAATAATCTAATGGTTTGTTAAGTTTTTGAACCATTTAAATCAAAAATTGAAATTGAAATATGGAAATGAAGGTTTCTAGTCGCGATCCTTCGAATAGCAAATTTTTTGCTTGAATAAGGCTATTGCCGAACATATTTTGGGGATTGACGGACAGACAGACCGGCAGACATACATTTATTCCATTTCACATTACCCTATTAAAAAAATAAGTTCTCTCCAATTATTTATTCAATTAATTCAGTTTCATCTTCTGACCTTTTCTCTTTATTTTTTTGCGAGTGAGTGTGCGGAAACGCTCTTGGGATACATTGTTTTTCAATACTTTTGTTTACTTCTCTCTGTACCTCACAGACAGAGAAGCGTAAGTTCAAAAATTGCGATTTTCCGTTTATTAGCGCAGAAGAATCCTATACCGTCATATGAACAAAATCCTTAAAAAATATATATAATAATAAATTAATAAAATAAAATATTTTTGTAATAATTTACCAGTGTTAAAAGAGCGCGAGTCCAATCCCTTGTAGGCACCAAGCGAATGTTTTTTTTTTTTTTTTTTTTTGTTCTCCTGTAAAGTAGCGATTATGGGACTTACGTTAGACTGGATCTAAGGCTGATTTATCCATTATTTTTTCCGAAAACTTTACTGTAAAGTAAGCTAAAAAGTCGATTCATTCAATCCCTCACCGTTTTTTGCATGTCTGGAGATAGTAATTTTCAATTTATTTATTTATTTTTCAGAGGACATCAGCTTATTTAGTGTTTCCCCACGACAACAACGCAAACTTTGAAGTTTGCTATGTTTTGTATCTTACTTTCGTAGCCACATAACATACTCGTATCTTATCAGGGGCTCGAATTCTGATACAGTTCCGGGAACGTTAAGAATTGCAGCAACAAGATTATGTAGGTATGTAAATATAAGTATGGAATGTCTGAAACGATTTGTGTATTTTAAAATGCGTGCATTTTGTTGGTTTTTTACGTATTACTTATTGACTGTAACATCCCCTATCCTCAAGAAAATTTCGAATGACTTTTCAGGACGAAAGCATTCCAAAAAGCTTTTCGATTCAGAATATTAGTAAAAATGAATTATATCCAGCGGTCATAATAATTTGCATGGAAGTTCACAAGAATACCGCTTTTGTACTTATTTTCAATTTTATAAATTTTTACATCTTCGACAGAATTCAGGGTGTTTCCGCATGTGTTAAATCTCCAATTTAGTTTCTTTTGGCGAAGAAAAATCTCGCCAGTTCTATAACAAACCCTGATTTAAAACTAAAAGAAGCTCAGTTGATAGTTGGATTTTGAATTTGAAGGGAGCTGATGGCTCTAATGCCAGCAAGAACCATTGATGGATACAATTAACTTTGCTTTTTAATCTTTTATTGCGGTAATGATGGTTATCGTTTTTTTAAGATTCGACGACAACTAAGGAAAATGTTAACTTTAAAGACTGTTAGAGTGTTTCTACATTTATTTTGTTTGAAATAAAGCTTTGGTCTTACTGCTGATACAAACGAGCTGATGTGTGCATCACATGACTTCCTTTTACTCCAATTTAATGTCATTTTCTCATTATGGGCAGTTTTAACATGAGTCAATAGTTTACTCTCTAAATATCACCAACAGTGGCCAAATTGAAACCAGATTTAAAAAAATAAAATAAAATAAACTAAACCCAAAAGCTAAACCTAATTTAAAATTTTAAAAAAATCGCCAATTTTGTCGCCAAGTCGTCGGCAAAACTTGGCGACCAAAAGACTGGCGATACATCGCCAAGTGTCCTCCAAATTATAACACCACTTGAGTTTACGTCGAAATTAACAATGATTTCCCCCCAAAAAAGGACAAAAGACCCCCTTTGGAGCATCCGAATGCAACCAAAAAAGAAGGTGCAGAACTAGACCCCACTAGAAGTCTACGTACCAAATTTCAACTTTCTAGGACATTCCGTTTTTGAGTTATGCGACATACATACAGATACACACATACACACATACGCACATACATACGTACATGCAGACGTCACGAGAAAACTCGTTGTAATTAACTCGGGGATCGTCAAAATGGATATTTCGGGTGTCTGTACGTTCCTAGGCACATATCCACGTGTGATCGGGTTGAAAAAAAGCTCAACATTCATTTGGGGCTGAGCAAAATGAAAATTAAGGCCTATTTTTGGGTGAAATTTTTTTCGCGAATACAATACTTCCTTTTTTGTAAAAGGAAGTAAAAATAGTCAAATAAAAAATTCGAAATCTGACGCGAAAGGTTTTTTGCAATCCTTTTAATTGGCTGTCTTTGTAATTGAGATATCTCAAGGGTGCCCGTTCCCCAGGAGCAAGATTGTACCCCCTCCCGAAATGTCACGAAGATCGCCCAAAAGCAAAAGCCGCTTTTTACTTTCAATGGCGCAATTTGGGCCCTGACCTCCCCTAGGTGTTCACTCCTGCATATTTTCAGAAAGATCTCTTTAAAATCATTTCTTTTTTTATGATATCTTTCATAAGAGGCTAGTAAAGAATGTATGGAATTTGTAAAAATAATGGGGTTGTTTCTTTCAGTCAAAAGTACTACTTTTGGTCACTGAAATTGATATAATAAGCATCATAAAAAAAAAAAAAAAAAAAAAAAAAACCATTGAGCGAGGAAAAAGAAAAATTCACTTTTCCAACGCTTAATTTTTAATTAATTTTTAAAAATGTCCGATTCTGAAAATAGGGCGTGGTCTTTATGACGTCACAAATAATGCACTTTGGCGCATCTGTCCACCGCGTTTCCACACGTTATGATAATCAAGAAGCGAATTAAATATTGCGCTTTACGCTTGTTATCAACCATACAGTTGCCAGTACCATTGAACTATAAGTAAGTTCAATGTCCTTACTTACACTGGTGTGCAAAAATTAAGGACGAGACGGTTTTTTCAATATAACTTTGTACAAAACCTTTCCAAATCAACACATTTAATACCGTAAGATCCCCAATACGTAAGGACATGTGTAATGTAAGCAACACTTACTAAAAGAGAAATCAGATGGATAAAAAGAAGCTTTATTGAAAAAGTAGCATGGAGCGCAATGCGACTGAAGGCCGAAACATCCCTGTGATGGGTGTCCAGCAAGAAACATCCGATCTTTAGTAGAGGATATGATCTCCCCCGACTGCTAGGCAGGTTTCACAGCGTCTGCTCATGCTGAGAATGAGGGTGTCAATGAGTTGTTGAGGCATTGCTGCCCATTCGTCTTGCAGCGCCAATCGAAGCTCCCGAATCGTTACTGGTGGTAAGGTACGAGCTGCCAAGCGTCTGCCTAGAAAATCCCATACATGCTCGATGGGATTGAGATCCGGAGATCGTGCCGGCCAATCCATACGTTCAATATCCTCACTCTCTAAGAGCTGTTCAGCAGCTACTGTGCGATGACATGGTGCATTGTCGTCCATGAAAAGGAACTGCGGACCCATAGCGCCTCTAAAAAGACGCACATATGGAAGAAGAATCTCGTTACAATAACGGGTCCCGTTGACTGAACCTGCGTCGAAGATGTGAAGGTCTGTACGACTACCAAGCATGATGCCTCCCCAAACGAGAACACCGCGACCTCCATACCTGTCCCTTTCAATGATGTACGAGGAATGATTGCGGCTTCCCCGCTCTCTCCAGATGAGTATGCGATGAGAATCGCTACTCAGACTGAATCTGCTTTCATTTGTAAAGTGTACTCGTCCCCATTCATTGTCTCTCCAATTCCGGTGTTCCCGGCACCACAGAGAACACCTTCTCCGATGGGCAGGCGTTAGAGGTACACACCGTATAGGGCGTCGTGCAAAGAGACCACCACCGTGCAGTCTTCTGGCCACGGTAAAACGCGATATCGGTCGTCCAGTCGCCTGTGTCGTGTGTCTAGCGATTTCTCCCGCTGTCTGCCCTCTGTTTCTTTTGGCCTGTAAGACAATATACCGGTCATCTGCGGGTGTGGTTCCTCGTGGACGACCACTACTGAACCCCCGGATAGCTGTTCCTGTAGTTTGAAATTGTCTCCAAAGTCGTGAAACAATACTGTGAGCAATTCCGAACTCTGCAGCCACACTTGTCACACTGCGGCCTTCCTCCAACTTCCCAATGATTCGACCTCGGGTAAAAGCATCCAGATGTCGTCTAACAGATTGATTATTCGCCATTTCTCGCTGAGGCAGCAACTCGGTGTGATTTTAACTGCTATACGGCGTGCAATCTCTTTGCCAGAAATACTGATCTTACACCGACAACATGCTTTATACTACTCAGACACTCCCCCATTACGTCTGCCTGCATATCTGCGCATGTGCTACCGTACATCACCTTACTTAATCTCCTGATTGGTCTTTCTGTCCGCTCTGCCTCTTCGTTCAGCTGATATGCTAATTTTTCGACTTCGTCCTTAATTTTTGCACACCAGTGTATAGTTCAATGGCCAGTACATGTGAGTAAAGAAGCGAATTAAATATTGTGCTCTGTGAATGGCATTTCATCATTTGTGATGTCATCGGCAGAAGCGTAAACAATGAAAGCAAACCGACTAAAGTATATTTAAAAAAAAAAACTAAACTTAGTCAAATTATTTAAAAAATGGTCAGTTCCTATATTTTTAAACATGCTCATTAAGAAAAAAATAAAATACTTTTTAAACTTCGGAAACGACCCCATTCTCAGCATTTTCTTCGTGTGGAGATTTTGTTGAGAAACTCGAGAATGCGGCAGCACCAAGCATTCTACTTATTCCATCTCAAAAATCAATGTGGGTGGCAAATTCATGAGTTACCTTGATTAAGAAAGCTTTTGAGTTAAAAATACCGGTTATGGTGAAAGTGAAAGTCGTTATCAGATAGCAGAATTGCCTGTTTGATTAATCGATTGAAATGGGTGAAGTAATTACTGTCATCAGCGACATTTCTCAAAGAGTGACACGAAAAGGTCAACAGAATTTAGTAAAAAAAAAGGGTGGATAATACTTTTCATTGAAGAATTGCTTTGATTCAGAAAAGTTGTAAAAATATTGCATTTATATGTTATACATGTGATCGAATATGCTTACGGCTGATCAATCCATCTATAAGTAATCGATTAATAAAGAAATATCTCTTTTTTTTTTTTTGAGCAATCACATTGCTTATTGTTCTCATTTGACTGTTTTGAATTCCTATGATTTTATTTTCCCCCGCCTCCCTCTGCAGCACCACCGTCGACCGGCCTCACGATGCTGCTCCTTTAGCGAAAACCGTCTCCAGGTTGCGTCCATATCCTACACGCACATGCATACATACACACCTACACACACACACACGCATACATACACACCTACACACACACACACGCATACATACACACCTACACACACACACACACGCATACATACACACCTACACACACACACACGCATACATACACACCTACACACACACACACGCATACATACACACCTACACACACACACATACACACCTACACACACACTTACACACTTACAAACACACACATACACACACACTCATACCCACACACTCATGCCTGCACAAAGACACAAACACACATGCCTACATACACACACACACACAAACACACACGTGATTTCGAAAAACATAATTTGAATTCCAGAGTCAAAATTCAAATTAATTTTTTAAACTTTTTTTTTTTTTTGAAATAAGTATTCCGCTGCTTTCCTTTTCATTCTATTCTGCGTATATACCAACAGCTCTATGAACATTGCATTTACTGAAAAATGGCTCAAGAGAAAGAATGGAATTTTAAGTATGGAAGTGGCGCTTAAAAATGTCGACCTGAGAGTTTTCTAAAGCTAAGTGTTCAAATTAAAAATAACTGAAAATCATTACATTAATTATTGATTTCGTGAATGTTTTTTTGAATTGTATGAAGATTCTAAGCAAGAAGCATTTTATTTCTGAGCAGGGAGCTAAGAAGAGTCTAAGCAGCGAGCGAGCGCACGAGAGCTCACTGTGCATTTCTCTTCCATTTTGTGTGAATTTTTACGCAGTAGACGAAGTTCGGGGTATCTACGTATGAAAATATTGTCTGAAATCTCTCGCACTTTTGTTAGAAATTAAGCCCCGAACAAAGAAAATATATATCTTTCTGTAAAGAAAAATAGAGTCTCTAAGAAAACTCCAAGAAACTTATAACAAGTCTCTAAGAATCTTTTTATAATAAATAAAAATTAGGTTTCAAAGAAATTCTGGAAGGAAGTCTGTGGCGGACATGCGCCCAGGAGGCCGCATAGCACCTACAGCCATGAAATTTGTACAACATTACTCCGAGCCCCGGAGGTGTGCACCTGGGTTTTTATTTTTTAAATTCGAATTAGTTTTTTGAAATTAACTTTTTAAGCTCCAATTTCACGTAAATTACACAAACATAACATCTACTGAGATGGAACATTGGGCATCATTGGAAACAATTCTAAACGAGCTGATGTGTGCATCACATTACTTCCTTTTACTCCAATTTAATGTCATTTCCACATTATTGACAATTTTAATGTGATTCAATTGTTTACTCTCTAAATATCACCAACAGTGGCCAAATCGAAACCAAATTTTAAAAAACGCCAAATTTGTCGCCAAGTTGGCGAAAAAACTTGGCGACCAAAAGACTGGCGATACATCGCCAACTGTCCGACAAATTATATCACTACTTGAGTTTACATCGAAATTAACAATGATTTCCCCACAACAAGGGACAAAAGATCCCCTTAAGAACATCCGAATGCAACCAAAAGAGAAGGTGCACAACTAGATCCCACTAGGAGTCTGCGTACCAAATTTCGACTTTCTAGGATATACCGTTTTTAAGTTATGCGAGATACATCCACACATACACACATACGCACATACATACGTACATACGGACGTCACGGGAAAAATCGTTGTAATTAACTCGTGGGTCGTCAAAATGGATATTTTGGATGTCTGTATGTTTCTAGGCATATATCCACGTGTGGTCGGGTCGAAAAAAAAACTCAACATTCATTGGGGGTGAGAAAAATGGAAATTAAGGCCGATTTTTGAGTGAAAATTTTTTCACGAATACAATACTTCCTTTTTTGTAAAAGGAAGTAAAAAGAAAATAAGATAAAAAATTACAATGCTGTCTCCTATTTGTCGAATCAACTAATTAAAATTTTCAACAAAAATTTTTTTGTGGAGGTCACAATGACCTCCGGTGACTTCTCATGCGGTCATATGAGCAGCAGTAAAGAAATTGCGCCCCCCAGGAGGATGCAATTTCTTTAGTTCTCCAGTTGCGTAGACCCCACAGTTACGCTACTGGGTGGGGACCCGCACAAGTATTTGTGACGAGTCACAAAATTTGTGTGCACGCGACTGAAGACACGACCTAATATTTAAAAACTTGTGAAGGATAAACAGTGGCAGCTCTCCCGATGATTTGTGAAAGTGGCTGTTATTAGAAGTCACCTTCCCCTGTATACCTCAAATTAATTTGTGGTTAGTTTTTAACTATTTAATTTCATGTGTCGCAATGATAACAGGTTTAAAACAAATAAGAGCGGTTATATTTACTTTTGTGCACAAAATTAAATTAAATTAATTGATTTTAGTTAAACCACCAGTTTCAGCTATCCGAACCAGCTTCAATTTCAAATTCCGATTGTACTACTCGTATTAATCACACATAGTGTGTAGGTTAGGGGGGGGGGGACATGACTCGAATGGTGGCGCAGACGCAGAACCTGTTTTAGCCCCTGTTTTGGTACAGTGGAGCTCCAATTTCCCGATTCAATCGGTACCGGACCCCATTCGGATAATCAAAATTTCAGATGATTGGATTTCAACTAATTAATATGTTTTATTTAATCACTGTTGTACTTGTGATTAAAACGAGAGGGGAAAAACTATTTTTAAAGAAAAAAAGAGCTTTTAATTAACTAAATGAAAAGTCATTACTTTTACATGTCTCGCTTACTTACCTGTGCATTAGAAGCCAATAATAGAACTGCACTATGGAACAGTGACTCATTCCAACGATGTTCGGTTTAAAATTCTAATCTTATTAAAAATGTGTCTTTTTTCCCCCCTGAAGTTTTGTGAAAGTGTTTCGGGTAATCAGCTACTCGGATAGTCAAAATTCGGATAATTGGAGCATACATTTTACATATATTTTATTGTTATCAGTTCTTTATTTGTCTACGGTTGCTATTTTCCTCTGGAAGTTTAAGACAAATAAAAAAAAAGAGGAAGAAAGAACGCTTGCGCATTTTTTTCAGATAAATGACAACCACAATTATTTCTAATGAGTAATCAGGATAAACAGACAGAAAAAAAAAACATACATTTCTTCAGATAATTCTATCACTGAATAAATGAAAAATCAAAAGGTCATTATATCTGTCTTTGTATGTGAAAAACGTCGTAATTAAAAGCATTTCAATAGTTGATTAAGAACAGTAACCTGTCGCAATAATGTTGCAGTCAGTAACCTTTTGCTGTGCTTCTCCCAAAAGGAAGTATTTCTTCTATTCTATATCATATACTAGTTTATTACCTGGCATTGTTCGAGTGCTTATCAACGCAGCATATCTTTTAGGTAATTTAATGGATGAATTCTATCTGCATGGACCAACCGCCTTCTAAGTAAAGAACTTAGCATAGAAAAATCAAGCAAAAATACCTGCGTTACCTGGTTCAGTAATAATTATGAGAAACAATAGCTACTTTCGTGTGTGTGTGTGTGTGTGTGCGTGTGTTTTTTTTTTTAAGTGACACATCAATTAAAAATGGGGCACTATCCTTGAAATAAAAAAACTTGTTTAATATTTTTCGCAGTTTTTATCACCTTTTACCTTCATAAACCCCTAAATAATAGCGTCAGAATTTTTTTTTCTTTTTTGAGCAATCACGATTGCTTATTGCTTTCATTTCACTGTTTTTGGCGTGCTATCATTTTATTTTCCCGCCAGCACCCTCTGCAGTACCACCGTCGACCGACTCCTCACGATGCTGCTCCTATACCGAAAACCGTCTCCAGGTTGCGCCCATATCCTACACTTACACGCATACATACACAACTACACACACACAAACACATACACACATACACACAACTACACACACATTCATGCCTGCAAACAGACACAAACACATGTGCCTACACACACATACACATACCCGCCCCCACGCACACAAACACTCATACACACAACTACCCACACACTCATGCCTGCACACAGACACAAACATGCCTACACACATACACGTACCCCCTACACACAAACACACATACCCTCCACACACAAACACACACGCCTACATACACACACACACACTCGTGATTGCGAAAAACATAATTTGAATTCAAAATGACAAAATTCAATTTTTTTTTTTTTTTAAAGAGGAGTGCAGACAATCTAATTTTAATCGTAATAGAGAAAATTTTGAAAAATAGAGCAAATTTATACATTTTTATAAGTTTTTGAAAAGACGTCTTAAAACGTGATTACAAGATACCCGCATGAAAGAGTTACGTAGTAGCGAGGCTAGCTGTACTATCGAAAATTCTTAATAATAATAAACAGAAACGGCAGAAAATAGTAGAATACTAAGAAATAGAAATGCAGTTGCTTGATTTTTTCTTCACAAAAATAAATTACTTTTTCTTTCAATGAGACCAACTTTTTAACAACTCAATTAGACATAATTTGATGAAAGTAAGGTTCGTTAGAGAAACTTCGCTTTCATTTTGCAAATGTAGTTTCATTAGAGGTAAAATGAAACAAGAACTGACGAAAACCGGAAGAAATTCCTCTTGTCTTTTTTTTTTTTTTTGAATCATCCAAAACGAGTTTGAGGTAAAATCTTGATAAATGAATAAAATTAAGCAAAATATGAATGTAAGTAGAATAAAAAAAAAGCTTGAAAAGTCAGTTACATGTATACATGCAGGCATGACTTTTGATTTCTATATACGGTATTAGGGATCGCAGTACTGGACCAAGTATTCAATACCGGTATCTGGTATTTTTTAAACGTGATACAGTTAAACCTGTGTAACCGCTTACGGTTCAATACTTTAGCGGTCAACTTAGACAGGTGGTCAACTTCAGAGGTTTTACTGTACCGCAATACCGGTATTAATACGGGATTAGAAACTTCTAAAAAAAAAGATCGAAAACATATTGTTTCGTTGCAACATTTCATAATTTTGTGCAAAAATTGTATTATTTATAAAACTTATTGTGAACAAATATAAAATAAAGGAACAAACGTCAAAATGAAATATCAGCAATAGTAAGAAACATAATGCATGCTGCATTGAATTGTCTCTAAGATTGGAACTTTTGTTTGTAGACAACTTTTCTGCAATTGAAAATACTCTTTCTGAATTCACGCAGGTCACTGGTACTGTTAACAATCCGCGATACACCTCCTCTAATTGCCTCCTTCATCTTCAAATTATCCTTCCACCTTCATCTTAGTCCTTCATCTTCAAATAATTTATCTCTTGTATATTGTTTTTGGATAAATCCTTTTGTGTGTGAGTGTGTCTCTTTTCTATTGTATGTATTATTATTTTACTTATTTATTTATTTTTATTTACTTATTGTTGTTGTAATTTCGTTTCGAGAGACGATATTTTCAACGATTTTCTCTTGCATGAGTCTGACCAGAAGCTCCAATATGATTGGAGTTTGACAAAGATTTTTAGTGTAAAGTAAAGTTTATTCAATTATGGTTTCTTCAGTGATTGACGCGCATATTATATCTTCTACATTATAAACATTTAAAAAATTTTCGCTCAATAGTAGTAAGTTTGGGCGGTAAATGAAATTGAGGGACGAGCGGAAAAGGCTGAATAATTTTAAATGAAGAAAGAATATTTAGTTAAAAACCGATGAACAAAAAGGAGTTTCCAAAAAGTTTTTAAATAGTGATAGATATTTTTTAAGTGGGCAGTTTTCAAAAGCAGAATCTTTGAGCTTTTTGGAATTCAATCCAGTAGCAATTTACAAGTGAAATACCATCGAGCAATGAGGAGTGGTTAGAAACGTTAAGTATGGAAACCCAATAACACAGATGAAATTATTTAAATCGTTGATTGACAGATGAAAACAATTCTCAATTTGCCGAATGATAAAACGGCGAGCATGCACGAATATCATACAATCAGAACAACTAATCGGATGGAACGTTAAGCATCATTAAAGAACAATTTTAAAAATAAAATAAAAAAAGATAATAATAAACTCAATGTTGCAATTTTGTCCCTAAATTTTTCAAATAAGTAATTTTTGGGGAGGTCACATGCGGTTTTTTTATTCACGAAGATGTTTCATCTTTTTTTTTTTTTTTTTTTTTTTTTTTTTTTTTTTTTTGAGCAATCCCAATTGCTTATTGTTCTCACTTGACCGTCCTTGATGTTGTGGTTCCTTTTTCAGCTTGGACCAGAGGCCTCTGCAGCACCATCTCCCACCGTCCTCTGCAGGCGCGGCTCCTCCCGTCCTGAGCACTGTCCCCCGGAATCCACTTCTCCTGGGCGGTGGCGTCCATGTCCTACACACATGCATGCTTACACAGGCCTATGTGCATACACACACACAACTATACATATGTAACTGCCCAGGATGAGGGACAGACTTGGGGGACAGGAGCCATTTCTAGAAACAATAACTTGAGTCCTGTCGCAACTTGTGATTGCGAAAAACATAATTTAAATACAGAATTCATTTTTTTTTTTTTTTTTTAGGAGGGTGGGCGGCAGATTTCAGATTCAGATTGCGCCTAGAGGCGGTGTGGAGCTAAATTCGGCTCTGTTACAGGAAAAGCCTCAAAACAAAAACCCAGAATTTTATTTGTTCATATTCGAGAAAAAAAATGGCAACTTTCTTTTCAATGGTTTTCTTCACGCTACAAATTTTAATAAAAGCATTGTTACGGAAAGTTGAGATGAAGCACTGAATAATAATTTGAATGGAGGGTAGTCTTTGAAAAATAGGGAATTTATGACGAAACCTAAGTAGCATAGTTAATAGTTTTTAATTGATACCTCCTCTAATTATTTATCGGAGGATTATGTTAAATAGCCAAATATAAAGACGGAAACATTGCGAATCCATCGATATCTGGCTCAGTCAGTTTACTGGCGTTCGGAAGAAGTAACTCCGAGCATAGATACATAGGTACATACCTTAAGTTTTTAATTATATAAGATTTTGTTATTTAGAATTTATTTTATTTGCATGCGTCACGTGTGGTACATCTAAACTCTTGTTGTTTGCTGTATGAATTAGCTATTATTTTTACTTTATTAATCTAGTAAAGACGAAACAAATTGTATGTTTTCAAAGCAAAGGTTTCAGCGTAAGGGGAACATATCTTATATGATGATAAATAATAATTTTAGAAAAAAATATGTTTAGGGCCATTCCACGAAAAATTGGCAGTTTTGTCCCGCACGTGAAAGTTTATATTTTTCATCAAAAATTTTTACAAAGAAACCCTGATTTTACGTTTCTTGAGGTATTGGGTTGAAAAAATATCAAATGCGGGATAACGTACAATACAGGAAGTGAAAATCAAATAGAAAAAAAAGTAAAGGTAGCAAAAATGACTATTCTAAAAAGTATAATATCAATCTTTTACGAAAAGAACGTTATACATATCATTTTAGATCATTTTAATACATTTGAGTTGCGAATTCGGGCGTTCAGGTGAAAATAATACGCAATTGTGGATTGTTTTTTAGATCGAAAGAAGGGACGGGCTGTGTTGTGTACTTCCGGTTCTTGTTCATCTTCACTGTCGGACGATAAGTCCATATTGTCGGCTACGGATGGAGCAGTAACACTTCTGTTCACATAGATTAACTTTAACAGTGTCGATTAGCTTCAAAAATGCACAAAAGAAAACATTTTCCTTATTTTAGAACATTTTTTTTCTTTCTTTCCTTCTTCTTTTTTTTTTTACCTTCCAGGAAAAACGTAAACGAGGGTCCTTCTTTAAGGAACATTTTTTTCCTGGTCCTAGTCACTTTGGACAGGAAACTCCATGTATTTACCTGTCATTGTTTAAAACGACAGTCATGGTAGGTAGATAGATGTGTGTATGTGTGCTGAAGTGTGAGTGTGTATGTATGTAGGCGTGTTTGTATATGCAGGCGTGTGTGCGTAGAGCATAGACGCCGCACTCGCAGGAATGGTCCTGCTCGCGTAGTTTTTCTCAGATCATAATTTTGCAACCCCCCACGCCCCCCCCCTAACTTTATAAATAAAAGTTGCAAAACACAAACGATTTATAATCATGGCAAAAAAATCATCATGGTAACCTGAAAAATCAGAGCAACATCAACCTCCGGGGCTATATAAGCAATTCATGATTGCTCAAAAATAAATAATAATAATAATAATAATAATATTTTATGTAAACATGAAGTTCGGACAGTTTTCAGAAACCGATCATTTTTATTTCTGTGGTGTAACAAAAGTTTAAATTATGAATGTATTATTCGCAACTCCAACGAACTGTAGGGGGCACTGAAGTCACTGTCTAATGGCGGAATTGAAAACTAAAACAAACGCACATGGTAACGAAGAAAATGCTAAAAGTGTTGTGATTTTTGTTCGTACGTATGATTTTTTCGCTTTATTCTTTTTAAATTAATTTTCAAAGTCTTGTGGATATTCTGGCCCACGTAGAAAGAAATGAGAATTCAAGAAGCATTACTAAACGTCAAAGATTAATGCAAACGACGTAGTTCGTAGTTCTAAGCAGCTATTTCCATGATGTTGAATTCGATATTTATCAATTCTTGATAAAACTAAATAATAATTGTGGCCTGACAAGAACAACAATCAATGCTAGAAAATTCAATATGACATTACAAATTATTATCGAAAGAAGATGATACTTCTTTGCCTTGCTTGGCTAGCGCTTATTTTTTTTCCATTTGTAGCTGAGTTATTTCTCTCGAATCCCCGAATCGGTTCATTTAAAAATTTTCTGTTTCGATTTTTCTAATTTCTGAGTTACGATTTAATTGTGTCATGTTATGCAAATCATCAACAAAATTCTCACGGATATATGGTGGTAGTTTTCTTTTCAGTTGATTGACCATTATTTCTTTTCACTTATCGAATTCTGTAATCTTACTACCATTTTATTCCACTCATGATAAAAATTAAAAATGGTTTAACTAAAAACGCGAAATCTCGCCAAGGCTACTTTGCTCGCACAATACCAAAATTATAACCCTAAACAAATTTGGCGAAACCTTTCAGTTGAGAATAAAAGGAATAAAGTAAATTCCTTCTAGGTTAAACCATAGACTAATAATAAGAGTAGACCGAGCTTTCTCATTCTTGCTGATGAAGAAAATTGGTTCATAGATGTATCATGTGACTAGTGGAAGGGCTTGGCGAAGACTTTGGCAGCATGGTTGCTAGATGGCAGCATTATCTATAGTTTGGCACTCGACATGTATTTTAAGACAATGTGTTTTCATTAAAAAAAACTTCCAGGTGCAGAGATTGAACTGTTTTTCTTTTAGTTATGCATTATTTTGACATTAGTAATAGTTTTTGATGAGTTTTCGGTAACTTTTATTTCATTTGGAGCTGTCAGCGTTGGCGTGAACGAAATGGCGTAAACGTTTTGCGTTAACGCAAAAATGTACTAATCGGTATCTTAAATTGAAACTGTAGGTAAAAATCTTACCGTTTGCTGATTCTTCTTGGTCGCTTGTATCTTTTATTGCTTAGAGAGTTATTGAAATTGACTAAAGAAAATGCACAATACTATCTAAACGAAAAACTCACTATATTAACAAAATATTTACAACTTAGAATAACAAATTTACAAATCGGATTCCATAAAAGATCATTCTTCCGTGTTCCATCAATTCTATTTATTTTATTTCGCGCTGGCGTTGATCGTCTGCTGCGCTTAACGCCCGCTGTTGCTAGGATATCCACCAGTCACATGGTTTGGTTTATGAGCAGCAAAAGGGTTGCCATAGCTCGGTCTACTCTTATTATTAGTCTATGGGTTAAACATTTTTCATTTTGTTCTACGATAATAAATCCAAGAAAATATTTTGCATACTGTCCATTCCAACTAAATGCTGCTGTAAAATATGATTAGTTAAATTAATTTAAGATTAAAAAAAACCTCATATTGTTACAAATTCACACAAAACAATAAAAAATTTTACCTGGTATAACGTTATCCAATTTTGTTAATCCAAAGTTTTCTTGTTTACGCGTCCACCATTTAATACTTTTTTGAAAGAAATAAGGAAAACTAACATTATTTTGAGAAGCTCGAGAATACTCTTAGGGGACGAATTAATTTCTGTAGCTGAAAGCAAACTAAGACACATCGATTGCGTTAATAAATACTCAGAACAAACTGCCTGTGTTTACGTCAACAGACACACATGGAACTAAAACGTGGCAATGTTTTAGTTCCATCGGCAGTTTTGTAAATCACCGCAAGGTAGCGTATTCGAGCGCTGGAGTTCCGAACATGTAACACTAGCTGCGTTGCCCGGCTTTGCCCAGTCCACCTTGAAAATAAAAATTGTGTCAAAATACTTTTAAGAAATGAAATACAGAAAGATGGATTTAAAACGCGTAACCATGGAAACAAAATAAAATAAGTTTAAGGAATTAAAATGCGAAAGAAAATGGTTCACAATTTGGATGAAATCGAGATTTCTTAAACTTGATTTAAAAAGGCTTGTAACTTTTTTTCCTTTCGAGATACAGTGGCTCCCAAAAGTGTTCGTACACCTACGACTTTCAATGAAATAGGCCATTATCCATTGGTTAGAATTAATATTTCGGAATAAGTATTTTATTAGAAGATCTATGATCTATTTCTAACAAAACTACATGAACTTAATAAAACATTGAAACATAATTTTTAAAAAATCAAAAACCAAATATTGCCTGAAATTTTATCTCACAAAAGTCTTTGTACACTTTGAAAAAAGGTCAAAAAAAAATAGTAAATAATCTAACTTTTTACAAAGTTATTATTTAGTAGAATATCATGCAGTATCAACAACAGCTTTTAAACGTCTGGGAATAGATTTCATTGTCTTTTCTTTCTTTTTTTGTGCAATTTCTGAGTAAGTGTTCAGCCACACTTCGAGTCTTACTGTTTCTAGTTCGCTTTTCGTTTCAATGGTGTATTTTCGTAATCTAGCTACCAGATATCTCCAAATATGTTCCATTAAGTTTAAATCTGGCGATTCAGGAGATATTTCTAAGCTTAAGGACAATTTTTCCAGCACCAAACGCAAACGTGTGTTTCTTATCGTTATCTCGATAAAAAACAAAGTTGTTTCCGATTACCAAATTTTTGGCTAATAGTTTAAAATTGCTTTTTAAAATACAGTAAAAACTCGCTACAACGCTATCCGATACAACGATAAATCCCTCTACAACGATAATATTTCGTGGTCCCGGTGAACTCGCATAGGAATTAATGTTATCCTCAATATTGCGATATTCTCTACAGCAATAAACCCCTGTAAAGCAATGTTTTTTAAAGTTTTCAACCCCTCTTTATTACGATAATTTGGTTTTCAAGTACAGTAAAATCCTCAAAGTGTAAGAGAGCAAATAGTGGAGAAGAAGACGATGAGGAGGAAGAAAATGTTGATGATGATAATACGAGTCCATCACAATCCTTATTATCGACCCAGGAAGCACTTCAATCAGTCAAATCTCTGCGGACATTTTTTTCAAGTCTTCCATCCACAAACGAGGATCATTTGGACTCAATATATACCTTGTTGGTTGACTTAACAGTCAAAAAAGCGGCCAAACAAACAAAAATATTGGATTTTTTTTCAATAAAAACGGATTTGAGGTATGTTTACGAGCTTATTTTCGGAATTTATTTCAATTGATAGTAATATTTAATCATAATTAACACCTTGCCAATAAATGTATTACAAATATACTATATATAATAATTTGCACCTAGGTAATGCATATACTAAAACATTTAAATAAAAAAAAAACCTATTGTATTATCAAAATATATAGGCCCTCGATATAACAATATATCCCTCTACAACAATATATTTCTTTGGTCCCCAAAATATCGTTATAGCGAGGTTTTACTGTATTTAAATGAACAGCATGATTAATTATTTCATCAAAAAATTCCAAATTTCCAAGTCCTGATGCTGTAATGCACCCTCACACTAGAACACCTTCACCGTCCTGATTTACTGATCCAACTAAGTTCTTCAGATTAAATTCCTCATTTTTTCTTCTATTTACAATTATACAACAATTTAACCCAAAATGTTGAATATTTTCATCTATAAGTAAGGCGTTGTTCCAAAACGTTTTGAGCTTATTTATCATTGATTTTACGATGGAAAGATAAGTTTCCTGTTTTTCGCACGAACAATAAAATTTCTGAGGGAAGAGGTCCCGTTTAATCCAGTTAATCAGAGAACTTGGCGAACAATATTAGGTGAAAATTAAACCTAAAATGTTTCATTCAATTCTGCAGAAACTTTTTCAGCGCTCAAATGTGTATTTTTCTTATTTTTTTTTTAACTGTAAACCTCCAATCACGCTTTGTTAACTTTGCCAGTTGACCTTTTCTTACCTTGTTTTCAATCCGATTCTTGTCTTTAAAGCATTTTATCAAGCACTTCACTATAGAATGGTATAAATTAACAAATTTAGAGACATTTCAAACCAATTTATGGCTACTGTGAGGGAAAAAAATCAAATTCCGAATCGTATTTGTTGTTTTCTACGCATACCTGCCATTTAAAAATGATAAGCTGAATATTAGGGAATAAATAAACAAAAAATTAAAGGCAAATGACTTTACAGTGTCATTACAATGCAAAAATAATAAAAAAACCACATATGATAATTTTAATCATGAATTTATTCGAAAATATTTCAGGGTACGATGACTTTTGTGGCGTATTTTTTCTCTGTCTCATCGTTTTTTGACAAATTTCAAAAATAAAATTTGTCAATATTTTTAAAAAAACTACTGGGTTTTATTCAGAATGGCATAGGAATGATGTGAAAAAAAAATTGGACTTCATATTCGAATTCAGTTTTGCGTTATTTTGGTTTTACTACAAAGTTTCAAGGTGTACGAACACTTTTGGGAGGCACTGTAAAAGCTTATTTTTTCGACCACAGGTCGAGTTAGATCTGGATTAAAAAAGGTCGCTTTTTCCAATGGCGTCAAAAATAAAGCTGTGGGACAATTCCTTCACTTTTTATTGATTTATTTATTGAAGAAAGTAGTGCCTAAATTTCAGCTAAGCCTAAAAAAATTCTTGCTAAAAACGTAAAAAACTCTCGCAGCAATTAAGTTATAGCATTGGAACAAATTGCGTAGAACGCGGAAAATTCTTCCCTTTCCAACGATATATAATGTTACTATTTGCGTGTAATTTTTCACCCCCATATTCGGGAATTTATGTAAAAATTGGGCCTAAATTGGAATAAAAAAAACTATTCATCGAATTGTTTTCGAACTGGTCTGCAAACCTTTTCAGGACTTAAAGGAACAAACTGTGACAATTTCAGCGCAATCGGCCGGGTAGTTCTTGAGTTTTGCGAGTTCAAACACACAGACGCTTTTTGGGGACTTCATTTTATACTATGTAGAGATTTGCCCTAGATGCTTTTATCAGCCACCTTTCTCCGCAATACTGTGCTCTTCTTCCGTTGAAATTTGATAGTTTAAATATTGTAACGGATTCGGTGCGACTTCCGCTTTCTTGAAATGAAGACACAGTTCCTGATAAAAACACAGGAAATTTATTTACACTATGTACAGGAAAGATCTTCAACAACTGCTAAATTATTCATCAGCAATTAAGCAATTATCACACAACACCGTAAACTCGACGTTTACACACGTATTTACTTCCAAATACGAAAACAACACAGCGAAATGCCTCGCTATAAACAGAGCAAATACACACGCTCAGTTCGAAATCCTCAATCGAAACTCTCCGTTTATCCATCGCTAACGGCTTTTATAAACATCCAAGAATTTTCCACAACATTCTTTCTGCTTCGAGAAATGCGTAGACCGTTATCAGATTTTATCAATGAAAATAAAAAGAATAGGGGGTTGTATACTTTAGCCATATGTTAAGGGGTTGTATATTCATTACGGGAAATTATTTACAGGTTACGTTACTACAATAATTACTATTTACAGGATTTGTAACATTGCCCCCTTCCTAAGGACTGCACGTCCCGGGCAGTACAATCCCCAGAAAGGGTGCCAAACTTCTATCACATGTTCACAAATACACACATTAAATAATAACCAATAATGCATAGGAAACACAATAATAACAAGAAATATTACTAAACATTAAAAGCAAAAAAATTATCTACAACTTTTATGTTATCAACCATGGTTGTTTACGTAATACTCATGAACTATGGCCATAGTATGGGGCTAACCGATCATAATGTACAACCCTAGGTTTTGCATTAGGTGATTTTTGGATCCTCACTACGACGTCATTTAGTCGGTTAAGGACTTTGTAGGGTCCATCCCAATGCGACTGCAATTTGGGTGACAGACCTTTCCGTCGGATGGGATTCCATAACCAAACCTTGTCGCCTTCGTTGAATTCATGTCCAGTAGACCTTGTGTCGTATCGGGTCTTCATCTTCTCCGCCGCGATGTTGATTTGCTCTCGTGCGAAGTTATGAACGTCTTCCAACCGGGCCTGGAGATCCTGGATGTACTCCTCAGGCGATGCAGGCGCATCCGGAGGACGACCGAAGACGAGATCACAAGGTAGCCGAAGCTCTCGTCCGAAGAGCATCTGAGATGGGGCATATCCGGTAGTCTCGTGGACAGCACTGCGGTAGGCCAGCAGGAACAAAGGTAGCTTCTTGTCCCAATCCTGTTGATTTCTGGAGACCATAAGTGAGAGATTATTCAGGATTGTGCGGTTAAATCTCTCCACCATGCCGTCCGATTGTGGGTGTAGTGGTGTTGTCCTAGTTTTCTCAATTCCGAGAATTTGACATAGGCCCTTAAACACAGCAGAGATGAAATTCCTCCCTTGATCGGAATGAATCTGCAAAGGTGTTCCGTATCTCGAGATCCAATGTTGGACTAGAGTCTCTGCTACGGTGGTAGCCTCTTGATCTGGAATGGGATATGCTTCCGGCCATTTGGTGAAGTAGTCGATGGAAACAAGAATGTATTTGTTCCCATCAGCAGTTCTTGGTAGAGGACCCAGGATGTCGATCCCAATTCGTTCGAAAGGAGCTCCAACGTTGTACAGATGTAGCTTCCCTCTGCTTCTCTTCTTCGGTCCTTTACGAGCAGCACAGGCGTCACAAGAATGGCACCACTTCTCCACGTCATCCTTCGCCTTGCTCCAGAAGAAGCGCTCCCGAACTTTATTGAGGGTTTTCAAGACACCAAAATGTCCTCCAGTCGCACTACTATGTATTTCTTTCAGAACATCTGAAATCCTTGATCGGGGAAGTAGTAAGTGCCACCTAGATGTTTTGCCGTCGTCAGATTCCCATTTTCGGTGTAGCACGCCGTTCCGTAAATGGAGCGAATTCCATAAAGCCCAGTATCTTTTTGTTGCAGGACAGAAGATGGAAACGTCCTGCCAGCTAGGTCGCCGACTGTCACTTTCCATGAATTCCAAAATTGGTTTTATGTCGGGGTCTTCAAGTTGATCTTTTCGAACTTGGTCGTCATTCCATGGATCAGGTTCTGATGATGTTGAAGTCACTGTCACCTGATAGGCAGTAGGGCTAGTCGTTCCATACTGTTTCTCGATTCGGGAACAATAGTGGCAGTTCTCAGGACAGGGTCTCCTTGATAAAGCGTCAGCATTACCGTGAGATAACCCTTTTCGATGCTTGATCTCCATGTCATATTCCTGGAGCCGCTGTATCCATCTGGCTATCTGACCTTCCGGATTTTTGAAGTTCAAAAGCCAAGTTAATGAGGCATGATCTGTCCGAAGCAGAAATTTTCGGCCGTAGAGGTAATGATGGAAGTGTTCTACAGCTTTCACTATGGCCAGTAACTCCTTTCTGGTGACGCAGTAATTTCGCTCCGACTTTGATAAGCATTTGCTCCAGTAAGCGATGACATGTTCATTGCCGTCAATTTCTTGGGATAAAACAGCTCCGATGCCCTCGTTGCTCGCATCAGTGTCCAGGATGAAGGATTTTTCAGGCTGAGGGTAGGCGAGGATAGGCGTTGACGTTAAAGCCTCCTTCAGTCGTAGAAATGCATCTTCGCATTCTTTGGACCATTCAAACTTTTGCTTGCTCTCCGTCAGCTTATGCAAAGGTCGTGCAATGTTGGAAAAACCCTTTACAAACTTCCTGTAGTACGTGCAGAGCCCCAAGAAACTTCGCAGCTGATGGATGTTTTCGGGACGACTCCAACCCTTGACCGCAGATACCTTTTCTGGATCGGTTTGTACACCTTCAGAAGAGATGATGTGACCAAGGTAGTTCACTTCCCGGCGGAACAAATTACATTTGGACGGGCTTAACTTCAGATTGGCTTCCTTAAGCTTTTGCAGCACCTTCCTAAGATTTGAAAGATGTTCTTCGAAACTGCGTCCCACGATGATGATATCGTCTAAGTAGACCAGACAGGATTCGTAGGAAAGTCCTCTTAACACTGTCTCCATAAGACGCTCGAACGTAGCTGGTGCATTGCAGAGGCCGAAGGGCATCACTTTAAACTGCCATAAGCCTTGTCCAGTTGTAAACGCTGTCTTTTCTCGGTCATCAGGGTGTATCTCAACCTGCCAGTAGCCGCTCTTCAAGTCCAGGGTCGAAAACCACTTGTGTCCGGAAAGAGTGTCCAAGGTGTCGTCTATCCGTGGAAGAGGGTAACTGTCTTTCTTGGTGATTTTATTCAGCCGTCGGTAATCTACACAAAATCTGGTGGAGCCATCTTTCTTTCGGACCAAGACGATGGGAGAGGCCCAAGGACTGGATGAAGGTTCGATGACATCATTCTCCTTCATCTCTTTCAGGAGGGTCTCAACCTCTTCCTTCTTGGCGAACGGTAGTCGTCTTGGATGCTGTTTAATAGGGAGGTGTTTTCCAGTGTAGATCCTATGCTGCGTTAAATTCGTCCGGCCCACATCCTCCGATGTAGATGAAAACAGATGCTTGAAGTCGTCCACCAATTGTTCCGCAGCAGTTCTTTGATCTTTCGATAATGGCGCACTCCCAATTAACTTCGATGTCAAGGACTCAGAAGACACAGTTTCGGGGGAATTGATTCTTCTAATGATGCAGTTTACTGGAGTACAAGTTGCTAACACTTCACCTTTCCGAATATTCCTTGTCCTTTCACTCACGTTGGCGACTCTTACAGGAATTACATCCTTAGAAAGGTCCACAAGCGTAGATGCTACCAGCACTCCTCTTAGGTTATTGCTTAGGTTAGGGTATTCAATGAGTCCAAATCGAAAACTATTGCTTTCTTCAAGGGAGCCAGGTATTAATGATTCTGACCTTGAGGGAATCGATAAATCTGTTTGGGCTATTATTTGATGAGCGGATTTTACCTCACTTTCTGCGGGGAAAACGGCTATGTCTTCTCTCATCGAGTGCAGCTCATTAGTCTTGAAGTCGAGAGTGAAGTCATATTTCTTCAAAAAGTCCAATCCGAGAATGAAGGGGTCCGTGATATTAGCGACGAATGCCGTATGATGGTAGGTAGCATTCCCAAACACTATTTCCAAGTCCACTTTACCGTCAATCTCGATCTTGTCACCTGTCACAGTCTGGAGACTTACGCGTGGCGATGTCCACAGCAGTTTCAAACCAAATTCACGAGCCACATCTGTCCTAATGATTGTCACATTGGCTCCAGTGTCAACAACCAGTCTGCAGGGGTTCCCATTTACATGTGCGTAAATGAAAAGCCCATCACTGCCACCACTAGAAGAGGAAATCTGCAGAGCTCTAGTGGTGGTGATTTCCTTCCCTCGCGTAGCTTGGCGAGCCGGACAACTCCTTCGCAGGTGTCCTTCACTACCGCATTTCCAGCACTTCTGCTCTTGTTTCTTTTGGGCTGTTATGCTGCTCAGATGTCTTGTCAAGTCACCGAGTTGTCTCTCAAGTTTAGCGAGGTGGGACGTCCTGGAATCAGACTCATCAGCTTCCTGAGTCCGGATTAGATGGCGATCCACACGGGTTGCTTCTTGGGCGGCCTCGTATCTCATCGCATACACAACAGCAGAACTCAGGTCTTTGACATCCGCCATCCGTAGAGCTTTCTGGATTTCCGGATCTCGAACCCCGTCGATGTAGTAGTTGAGTTTCAGGTTGTCTCGAACATCCGCAGGACAGTCGCAAAAAGCAAGATGAGACAGTCTCTCGACGTCCGCCGCTAGCTCTTGCAGGGTTTCCCCGGTTTTCTGGAAACGGGACTTCAACTGGAGTCGGCTGAAGTCTTTCTGGCACTTCTCACCGAAACGAAGCTCCAACGCAGATGTGAGGGCGGCGAAATCCAGGCGCTGGCTGTCCGGAAGGGTCTGAAGAATGTCCGTTGCGTCACCTCTCAGGGATGCTGCAAGATGGCAGGCCTTGGTAGCAGAGTCCCATCCGTTCGCTTCCGCCACTATCATGAATTGAGTTTTGTAAACCTGCCACGAAGTTTTCCCATCAAATGTGGCAAGTTTAATGGACGGTCGAGCAACCGATGTGGGAGCGCCAAACTGTACAGAACTGCTTTCCGCGGTCGCCAATCTCCTTTCCATGTTTTTAATTTTCTCATCCACATGATTTTCAACTGTTGCGATACGGTTTTCTACTGTTTCAAGTTTTTCATCAAAAGCATCAACTCGATGCTCTATCTCATTAAATTTATTTTCCATCACAGTCTTTACCGAAGTAAGGTCGTTTCTAATTTCCTCTTGGTTAGAAGCTAAATCATTTTTCAGTACCATTAAATCACTTTTCAATTGTTCTTGATTAGCCGCAATGTCATTTTTTAATTGTTCTTGATTTGCAGTAAAACTTGCAGTCAAATCACTTTTTAATTGTTCTTGATTAGCCGCCATATTTTCAGTCAAGTCGCTTTTCACAGCATTAATTGCTTCCAGAAGTTGTTTTAATTGGTCATCCATTGCGCGAGTAATCACCATAAAAACAAAGTCTATAAATTCAAACAGTCTTTATGAAAAAATGTCCAAAGTCACACTTACTCCAAGAAAGTCCAGAAGAAGCCCCACGTTGGGGGCCAAATTGTAACGGATTCGGTGCGACTTCCACTTTCTTGAAATGAAGACACAGTTCTTGATAAAAACACAGGAAATTTATTTACACTATGTACAGGAAAGATCTTCAACAACTGCTAAATTATTCATCAGCAATTAAGCAATTATCACACAACACCGTAAACTCAACGTTTACACACGTATTTACTTCCAAATACGAAAACAACACAGCGAAATGCCTCGCTATAAACAGAGCAAAAATCTTCTCCCCCCAGTTCGAAATATCAATCGAAACTCTCCGTTTATCCATCGCTAACGGCTTTTATAAACATCCAAGAATTTTCCACAACATTCTTTCTGCTTCGAGAAATGCGTAGACCGTTATCAGATTTTATCAATGAAAATAAAAAGAATAGGGGGGTTGTATACTTTAGCCATATGTTAAGGGGTTGTATATTCATTACGGGAAATTATTTACAGGTTACGTTACTACAATAATTACTATTTACAGGATTTGTAACAATATGATTTGAGATACCGGGGGGGGGGGGGGGATTTCAGAATTGATGCATTTATATTCTTTACAATTTCTTGACTCTACTTTGGGTGTCATCCCCTAGATGAGTGTCACCCGGGACGGACCGTTCCCTTTTATATTGGTTTTAATTATCAGTACAAAAATAGCTATTAATTTGAGACAAAATTTAGCGACGACGTATGGCGCTAATGTGTACACACATTCTGTAAAATAAAATGAATCAAAAAGCAAAAGCTTTACTGTACTTTTGAAAGATGCCATTCTTTGTAAAACTTTGATTCATTATTTATTCAGTAAGCGAATTGGTATCCTAGAATTGATGCCATATTTTCACGAAAAAGATTTTTTTATGGTAGTGCTGTGCTGAGATGAATCCACGAACAGATTTGCGTCAGTTGCATAATGCGTCAAAGTGTATATGCACCATAACCTTGATCGTCATTGCTTGCAATGAAAGAAATTCTCCCTCTTTCCTTTTCGTTCTTTCTGTTGTTCTGACACCTCAAAAATCTTGGGTTAGAAATTACTGTCAGATGTCTCCTCCCAAGTCCAAGGGCGACACTATGCAAGTGTACAACTCATTAAAAATGCTGCATAAAAATGTAAAGTAATAACATATCTCGCTTCTGTCAAACTCAAATCATTTTTTTTTTTTTTTTTTTCATTTTCTACAATCAAGATTGACTAGTATCCTTTCAAAGAAGGAAAAAAAGAAAAGAAGAAGAAAAAAAAGAAAAGAAAAGAAAGAAAGAGAAAGATAAATTAATTTGAATTATGGCATTTTGAATTCAAATTATGTTTTTCGCAATCACGAGTGTGTGTGTTTATGTAGGAGTGTGTGTTTGTGTCGACGCATGAGTGTGTGGGTATGTGTGTGTGCATAGGTATGTGTATGTATGCGTGTGTGTTTGTGTCTGTATGCAGGCATGAGTGTGCGCGTGTGTGTATGTATGCGTGGGTGTTTGTGTCTGTATGCAGGCATGAGTGTGCGCGTGTGTGTGTATGTAAGTGTAAGTGTGTGTATGTATGCGTGGGTGTTTGTGTCTGTGTGCAGGCATGAGTGTGTGTGTGCGTGTGTATTTGTGTCTGTGTGCAGGCATGAGTGTGTGTGTGCGTGTGTATTTGTGTCTGTGTGCAGGCATGAGTGTGTGTGTGTGTATGTGTGAGTGCAAATGTGTGTACGTATGATATGGACGTAACCTGGAGACGGCTTTCGCTAGAGGAGCTGCATCGTAAGGCGGCCGGTCGACCGTGGTGCTGCAGAGGGAGGCGGTGGGAAAAGAAAATCATAGGAACATCAAAACAGTCAAATGAGAACAATAAGCAATCGTGATTGCTCAAAAAGAAAAGGAAAAATAATCTTTCTAAGAATAATAAAATAAGTACAATATATTTTTATCTCTACTCCAGCTATCCCAGTGCTTGAATAAATGTACCAAAATGACGTTAATAACGCTTGAAAAAATGAAAAATAAATGCAATATAAATAATATTAGAATTAGGGCAACTATTCCCGAAAACAACTAACGTTTGTTAAAGCCAAGTGAAAAAAAAACAGTTTTGATTTACTTTGAAACACTTACAAATGGTTTCGTTTAAAATCTACAAATTGGTAAACTTAAACAAAGCACCAGTAAATAATGTTCGAGAAAGAAAGCAATTCAACAATGAGAAGCGAAAAAAATTATCGTCTGAAAATTCTAATAGTAATAATAAAAATATTAATAGTAATAAATTAGGGGAAGGAGAGTCAGTAAGAAGTAAAAAGATTTATCGACTGCAAAATGTGGGGAAAAAAAAAAGAAGAAGAAGAAGGAATTAAAAAAACTGAAAAAGAATTGAATCAATAAATCAATGAGAGGCAAAATAGTATTTAATATCTGCACGAAATAATTTAGCCTTCATGAATTTTGTTGGTCACGCCGCAATAGATAACGTGACTCTCTACCTACTACAGGTCTCAAAGGCAACAGAATGAGAAACATTAAGGTACGGCAAAGAGAAATCTATTAGCAATTTTAGTAGCTCAACAAATGATCAAATCTTAAAAATCGATGTTTCAGAATGAAAATGGTTCAAAATATGTTTTTAATTTTTTTTTTTTTTTTTAATCAAAGAACGGGGTCGTTTCCAAAATTTTAAAAGTGATTTTTTCTGAAAGAGCATGCTTAAAAACATAGGATCTGACCTCTCTTTAAATAATTTGTTTAAGTTTAATATTTTTAAAAAATTACTTAAATCAACGCGCTTTCATTGTTTACGCTTCTGTCCGATGACATCACTATAGTGCCTAGAAAGAGTAGTGTGCCGATCGACGGGGAAAAAGTGAGGTCAGATCTGAGGAAAAACCAGATGGCGCTGCGCTCGAGGTGTACGTTATGCTCCTCAATCAGACTCGTTTTAAATCAGCGATTGCATGCTCATTTCGCAGTTTAAAAGCCCCGTTTTTCGGATTGAACTTATTTCTGCGCAAAAGACAAATTCTGTAATAAGTGCTATTTGTTACATGGGTGTTCATTTATTTTTTGAAGAATATAAAATTACCTTATGCTAATTTATCTTCAATGAAAATAGTAGACTATAAGGGGCCATTCATTAAATATGTAAGGGTCCCGAGGGGGAGGAGGGTTGGAAAAGCATCTACGTACCTTTTTTTTAAACTCATTCTTACGTAATATTTTCCAAGTCGGTATTTCACATTAGAAATTGCGCGGTCAACAAGTGATTAGGCAGAGATTATGTTCCATTTGCGTATGGAAGGTAAGAAACGTGTTAGGATAAGATGTTTTTTTATTTGTTTTACAAAGAATGAATAGTGTAAAATATAATAAAAGAGTCATATTATGTATGGCATGTTTTATTTTTAATTAATATTACATCAAAAAAAAAAAAAAAAAAATGTCGAAATACATTCAGTTTAGATTCTAACTTTTCAGTAACTATTTCTTTACGCAAAAAGTTAAATTTAATAATGCGAATTTAATAACGATTCCAGTGATGTAACGATTCCAAGATTTGTTATTTTCTCATTTTGAAAAAGGAAATGGAATCTTACGTAAGAATAGGGGGGGGGGTGAAAAATCTTACGTACCCTTACATGGAGGAGGGGGATCAAAAATTGCCAAAATCATCCTTACGTAATTAATGAATGGCCCCTAAGTATTCAATAACTGCGCGTCTCTTATTTCTCTACTAATAATAAAGCTGAAAGTCTCTCTGTCCGGATTTCTGTCTGGATCTCTGTGACGCGGACAGTGCCTAGACCGTTCGGCCGATTTTCATGAAATTTGATACAAAGTTAGTTTGTTGCATGGGGGTGTGCACCTCGAAGCGATTTCAAATTCGATTTTGTTCTTTTTTTAATTTCAATTTTAAGAACAGTTTCCGGAGCAAAATTAGTAAATTACGAAATTATAATGACGTGGAACCGTAACGTGGGAAGAGCGAATGAACATAGCCAATTGCCGAGAAATTCATCATCCATTATTTGTAAATATACAAGCTAATCAAATGAACTTTTAATTTTCTCCTCCGGCAAAGTCCTGCGGGTACCGCTATTTTCAAAATAAAACTGCTTCGAAATTCTTAAGCTAATTAAAATTATCAGGGCTTCTCAGTCTGAATCGAAGAGTCGGAGTCGCTTGAAAACCTACCGACTCCGACCTGTTTTTTTCTGTGAGAAATTGGTACCTTCAATCCCTCGCCAAGTGTTTAAATTTGCCACTTTTCTTAAAATTTCGGGAGACTTAAATACCTTTTATCTCGATAACGGGGGACGATAACAAAAATAATTATCAATTTCGTACAGGATTTTAAAAGGCTAAAATTAAAAATAAATTTCTTTTTAAATATAACTTACGTGCTCGTTGATTCCGTTTGTCCGAAAGTCGAATGGTCGGTCGCTAACAGTTACCAGGCTTAGCGTTGCTGGAGATTTCCAACCTATTCTCCAGACCTACAAACTGTGGAGGTGAAGCTGCCATATACCGTACCCAAGTCGGTCTCTTTCTCATTCAGGGGCCTCATTGACTCAGGAGTCGCTCCATTCTGCTTTAAACTCATGCTGGCTACATGAATGGGGCTTGAGTCTCCCAAGTGGCATTAAAAACAACAACAAACTGCGCCCTAAGCCATCTCGATTGATAATACATTTGCCTTAAAATATAAGTATCAAATTTTCAGTCAATTGTGTAAAGTTTTGTTTTGAAAACATCCTTGTCTTTGTGCCTACTTCAATAATGATCTTTTTATCGTCAATATCATTTTCCACATAATTTTCATTATATACAAAAACTACAATATTTGGAGATTTTTTAAATTTCATACAAACCCAATATTCGTTAGGCAAATTAATATGAACAATTTCATTTATAATAGAGTTATACGTGGTTATTTCAGTTTCATCTGCGGAAAGATCAAGTTTTATTTTTTTCAAACAGGGAACATTTTTCTTAACTGCATAATTCCTGATGGACCTTTTCTTTGGTAATTTTTTAGTAAAGTATGTTAGCAGACTTGGGAAAATTGTCGGAATTGCCTCATCTTAAAAAAAGTCTTTCCCCGAGGAATCAAAACTTCCTAACCATTTATAATATGCTTAAAATGCGTTTCAATAAAATGTTTTTCGAAATGCAGAGCACAAATTGAGCAATATTTATCAAAAACTTTATCTAACCTGGGAATTAACGAATTCCACTTTAGTTTTTCTTCACCTGCTGGAGCTTTAAAAAGCGTAACTTTTTCCTTGCATGTTTTGTACCCACTTTTGCATCCTGGTACGAAACAAGATGAAGCTTTATTTCTTCCAATGTTCAACTTTGATGCCTCCATTAAAAGCCTTAAACGCTGTTTCATGAAATATTCACAAAATAAACGTAAAAAAGAGAAACGCGGAACTAAATTGTAGCAAAATCCCGCGTCTACTAATGTAAACACCGCGAAATTGAACGTACATCTCGACCGCACTGCCATCTAGCGGTTTTCATACAATTTGTCTTCAAGAATCGTGGGGAAAAAAGCGCCGGTCGGCACACTACTCTTTCTAGGCACTATAACATCACAAATGATGAAATGCCATTCAGTGTGGCCAATT